>NC_135858.1:35963116-36028116 GCF_031162955.1 Sander vitreus | reverse complement strand
GTCAGTACATATGAGTAAAATACAGACTTCCCTTACCCTGTGTGAAAGCGTTGCACCAAACACAAACGTGGAGCTATACTGTACATTAGGGGTGTAAAATCACATGTTTTATTACGATATATCAATTCTTTGGGCGTCTGCCACGATACCATTTTGATTCAGTTCATGGTCCCGCGACCGATAGGAGACGATACATAATGCCCATTTAACACAATCAGTTCCATCTATACTTATTTACAAAAAGCAACTAAAATAGTATTTGACAATTTCATTACTCTTCCAGAATTTTTTATTAAAAACAAACTACTCTTTTTAATAAAAAGAATAAATATAAAGTGGAAATTTAATAAAGGCACATCTTAAAGATGACAATATGATGGATATTTTCCATTTTGCATCAATGATATTGGATCGATGTAGCGTTACACCCCGACTATACATAATGAAATAGAAATGTGCAGATCTCAAATTGTGCCACTTGTATTAAAATGTAAAGTCCAAGGAGCATTGTGCACTCTGATGGCGACTGACACTAATCCGCACGCTGTTGGGTCGAAGCTGAATCAGCTCAACATGCAGAGGATGAGAGTTGTTGTCTCAGATAGAGTTCACATTAGTGCATACACTGTCTCCAGGGCGTCCAGGCCGAGCCAACCTTTTAAACAGTCTGTTAATCCTGATTGCACCCCCAGCCTTGACGCTGCCTCCCCAGTGAGACAACAGCACGCTGGTCAAACATCTACTGTCGTCTGTCAGATTATTTTAGAACGGAAAAATCCCCAAAACAGCTAAAGGCTCGTATTTCACTCTCTACATCCCTGCCCTATTTAATTCTCTCTTCGCCACATTTAAAGTTAGAGGGCCCTATTTTAACGGTCTAAGTGCACGGCGTGAAGCACCTGGCGCAGGTTTAGGGCGTGTCCAAATCCACTTCTGCTAGTTTAACTGCAGAAAAAAGGGTCCGTGTGCCGGGTGCATGGTTCTAAAGGGTTGTACTTAGTGTCTTCATTAATCAGAGGTGTGTTTTGGGCGTAACATGCAATAAACCAGAGTGTCATCTCTCATTCCCTTTAAAAGCCAGGCGCGTTTGGACCTTGGAACATGCCCTAAACACACCAGCGCCAGGTGCTTCACGCCGTATGCTCAGATCTTTAAAATAGGGCCCTATGACAGACTTTTTAGATGTGAGATGGTGTCAGACTTTAGTCTTTTCAGAGTCTTCTAGTGTTTGGTAGGTATAAAGGACACTGACCAGTCAAACTGTTGCTGCTGACTTGGCTGCAGGGTTTGAACCTGTGACCTTGTGATTACAGGAAGCTGCATCTCACTAAACTCTCACCTCACAGCATCTGTTCACTGGCTCGGCTCCATCCAAGCACCTCGCTGGGTTTCCTCTTTGTCATGCAACAAGGAAAATCCGATTATGTTTCCTTCTGCTGTATCGCTGCCTCGTTGATAATAAAAGAAACACCCTATTGATTATGTATGCTGTTATCTGACTACCTACACTGCGATGATGTATGTAGAGAGTATGCATAGCGTCGCATTTTACCAAACAGAAACAAACAGCTTTTGATGTAATCTCTTTTGTTGACAACAGCGGAATTCAAAGGACGAATACCAATATAGTGTATTATAGTTACATAGTGTGGGGTGTATGGCTTTGTAATCTGCTTTGCATTTTTTGTTTTTATGCGTACAAAACTCACACACATCTTCACACACTCATAAATACACAAGTATATGTGGATGTAATTTTCAACCTGGATCCTATTTTCCATGTTTTTGAGTTTTAAGTGACTGATGGGAACCACATTTTTAAAAGTTGTTCCAGCTTTAAGATAGACACTAGCTGCAATGTAACGTTAAAGGGCAGTTGTACACCTTCAATTGTCAGTCCAAAGTTCTGTTTTTTGCTGCTGACAGACTCAGATTATTATTCTAAGTGTCTGACAACATTATGAAAGCATCCCTACAGAGATAGACCTTTTAGTTAAAGAGTAAGATCATTTTAGTTTAACATGAAACAGCCCCGAAATCACCATCACCAAACTACACCAGACTCCATGTAAATAATCAGGACTTTTATCATCGTAAAACAACACTTCATTCAATGTCGATAGAAATAAAACTATCAAAAGCCGTCTTGGTTCATCTTTCCACTGTTCCAACAATCACCACTCTGGTTTGGTTGAAATTAACCCTTAATTCACCCATTTACATGTGGAGATATGCTGGCTCTTTTTTTGATTGGTGTCCAGGGGAGGACGTTCAGCGAGTCAGGATGTTACTTTGACAAAGTCCTTAAAATCAGCTGGCTCCTGGCAGCGGGCCTGGCTCTCATGTCATTAACCGGAAGGTTAAAAAGCACATTAAATATTAAAGAAAATTATGTTTAATCATGTGGGCAAGGTTTCAAGACACACCTGGGCCACCCGACCCACAACACCAAGAGGAATACATCGTAGTTTCGTCCCTTGTAAGACATTTGACTACTTTTAATTCTTTTCAGCATTCGTGCAGAGTAGGTTGCACTTGTGCATGTGAGTGCGTGACTGCAGGAGTGAGTGTGTCTGTGTGTGGCCTCGTGTGGATACATCTATATATATATATAGAAGCAGCAGAAATAGGTTGAGGGGGTTCACTGTCACCTCTTGCTTGTAAACTGTAATCTAAACCGTGTGCCGTTAATTAAGGTCCTGTCAAATAGCTGACCGTGATGGTTTCCGCCTGCACAGTGTGTTACGTAAAGAGGATGGCCACCCCACAGCTGAGGCCCACGGGGGCAGCAGCAACAAGGGCAGAGAGGACGGGTGACACTTGCATATGCACATACCTTTATTAGTCTGGAATGTGTCTGGGGACACTAGTTGTTGCACACATGTTTTGTATGTCTTGTTATGACATTTTGATATTTTTCAAATATTTGAATAAAGAAGTTGTTGATGTTTCAAGTTAAAGTACATGGAATCTTAGAAAATCCTTTTTTTTTTTTTTACCGTGGTATCGAAATCGGCATCGAGAATCGTGTTATTTTACTGGTATTGGCACCAACTACTGAATTTTTGGTATCGTGACACCCCTACTGACACTCGTATATGGCAGGGCTGGGTTTAAAAAATCGATTTTCATTTGAATGATCCAATATCCAATGATCCAAAACCCTAACCCGATTTATAAAATCCAGAATCGATCTCGTTCTGTATCATATGAAACTAGTACTATGGTTTAGGACCAAATACCTGTAGCACTAAAGACATTCAAATCAGCTATCAAACATTCATGGAAATCACGTAGATGTTTATTACTTTTTTGGTGTTTAGGCACATTATTTCATTTTTGTTGTCTATCTTTTCATATGCAGAGTCATTTCACTGACTTCCTGATCTTTATATGTGTTTATTGAAGAGAGAAACAGCAGATGCTCGGGCTCACGCGCTTTCAGGTACCGAAATTTGGCACTGTTTGATTTAAAGTGAATCGGTACTCGGCAGTACCGACGTCATTTGGTCGGTACCCAAAAAAGTACAGCGTTCGGTACCCAGGCCTACTATTCTGTGAATGGCGCACCATGGAAAATGGAGGGAAAGGTGTAACATTGGAACATTGTTTTGGTTTTGATAGATCAGAAAGTGATTATAGCTTTACTCAAACAGGGACAGTGTTTGAGTCAGGGGTTCCCACAGTGAACATTGTTGTATTTGTGGGTACTATTTTCAGCTGTGGATTGATACACTTTCAGAGAGTATTGGTGGCAGCAGGACGGAGTATGTGGCATTGATTTAAAGAAAACTACAGTTTTTGTTTATGGTAATGAAGGAACATGTCACCCAGTGCCACAATACGGCTCATTGATGTGTTTTCAAATACTAGGAAGCGCAGTGGGATATTAATTTGCATAAATGTGAACTCAGTTTATGATTAAATATGAGCGCAGTTTCATTTTCTATGGATAGAAATTGAATGATATGCTGCCAAATGTTAAATATAACCACACACTAAGTGCAAGCAGATAAAATGGTAAAAATACAAACACAGCCTGTAGGAAGTTTCAAATGCCACATTACGTGATTAAAATACATGAAAATCAGAAATCAGCATATGACTCGCCGGGGAGCCAGTTGGCCTGGTGGTAAAGAGGCTGAATGGAAATCAGACGAGATGCTGGCTCGAGTCTGGCATCATTGGGAACTCTCCAACTGTGAGCTGGGGACCAGAAGGCGACTGTTTTTTTTTGTTTGGCCCACCACCCTCTTCGGAGGACAACTTTATTTTTAATAAAGCAATATATTTTTATATACACGTTACATTCAGATTTAAATTTACATTCAGTACATTTACTGTTATCCTACCGTAACCATTCACCCTGTTTTAGTGAAACCCTGGATCCATATAAGGGCGGGGGGGGGGATTAAAGCACCACGTACAGAGTGTAACACGTAACACGTAAAATGCGACAAGGTGACAGACAGACAACAGAGGGAAGTGAGACAGGACGATATCAGAACTGACAGGACGGGACTGGACAGGACAGTTGACAAACACAAGGACGTATTGTTAGTGATTGGGTAGAATGATCTGTACACATTGGGTGGTCACGGTTGAAAGGAATTGGCAAACATGTTATGAATGAGTGTGGATAGTGTGTGCCTATGTGTATGAGTATGTTTGAGGCGACTGGTTTTACATTCAAAGTGGGAAGCTGAGCCGCTCCAGGGCGGCGCTGTAGGCTACACTGTCTGTGTTTGTAGCAAACGACTAACAATGTCATCTAACAAAAACATACAGGGAGAGATGTCCTTCTTCTTAGCAGTGCAGGCGCTGAACACTACCACCTCTCTCATTTATAACTAAACAAGAGAAACACTGGGTGAGAGGATGAGACAGTGATGGTTATTTAAACCCAGCTTCAACCTGACAGCATCAAAGAGAGCGCCAAGAGCGTTCTCAGTTTCAAGTCATTAACACGTTTGTCTTTATAATGAAGGAACATGTCTGGCTCTTCAGGCTAATGCATGCTCTGTTGCTGTTTGTTACTTGTTAGGTAATGCAGTTTTAGTTTTGTAATCTTAATCCGTGTAAATATGTAGAGATGTTCTAATACCATTTTTTCCTTACCGCCTACGATACCTTAAAGGTACACTGTAGGAATTCCTCCCATCTAGCGGTGAAATTGTATTTTGCATTCAAACGAATAGTGCTCTCTAGCACCTCGCTTTTTCAAATGCGTGTTACAACTATGGTAGCCGTTATGTACCGAGAAGCTATGACAAACATGTCTTCCAATTTTTGCTTTTTTGGCGCTCTATGTCCCTCTCAGCAATTAGAGTTTTTCAGAATGGAAGAACGACATGGAAGCCTCCTTGGACTTGCCCGTCCAATGTAAATACAGATAAGAAATTCTTCATTACGAGGATGAGTCAGATCATTGGCAGAGGTCATTTTACACCAATGAGGACATATTTATGAATGAAGACATTGATTTTGAATCTGCCGATTTTGACGTCTGCACCGAAAGAAGTTCAAAAATGTTGTCATCTCTCAATGAATGAATGAAGAAATGCATTTCAGACATATCAAAAATAAACCAAACAGAAACGACAGGCGCTCAAGACGTTACACAGACTTTAATCATGTTTATCATTATGTGATGTTAGCCATATTTGACTTGTCCTAATCAACAGGGAGGTTTACTCTGACATTTAGAAAAACAGTATATTATTAACACCTGGCCTGTGGTTTTATATTCACGCTTTAACGCTTTATTAGACGTGTGTGAGAGTAGAAGAAAGAGCAGCAGTCAGTGTTACTTAAAGCCAGAAAACCTAGGGAAGGAGTGAGGGAGATCGAAGGGAAACACACCGGGGAAATTAAGATGTCATGCTGATCTTTGCGTTATTCAAAACTATGTTCAGGCTGGGAGGAATAGATTTCTTCCACTCACAGAGTGATGTTCAATAAGATTAATAAAGACTTCAAAGCTGTCCTCGCTGACCACAAACACTCACAGATCTTTGAGTGAAAACATGTATAGGTTCACAGCCTTCTTGTTTGCCGTCCTCAATATTAGAAAATCAAAAAGTGACGTCCCTGCGGGAGGATGCTTCAGAGTTCTTCATGGCCCCATAAAGCATGTTTTATGTATTTGTTGTTGTTTGTTGTATGTTGTAATGAATCCCCGACCCACTGGAAATCAAAAAGACCAATGCCTAGTTCTGAGATGGATATGAGAAGGAATTAATTGAATCCACATTATGTATTATCCTTCAGAAGAATCTTTTGGGGGAAATCCATCAATGCATTCTTTCCACATGAAGAAAGAGAGAGAGGGAGAGATGATTTTCTCCATTTACAATTGCTATTTGCAATATATTTCTTGTCCTGCCTATGCACCACCTGTCTATACTTGTATATCACATTGCATTTTTCAGCTTTTTTGCGGAAAAAAAAAGTGAAATTTCGTGTCTCTGTACTTGTACTCTGCACAATGACAATAAAATTGAATCTAATCTAATATTTCTTCGAGCAAGGCACTTAAAGCTATAGTGTCTGACTATTTTACATGAATGAACGTCCGTTACATTCGCGCCATTGTCAAATGAGTTGATACAAAACGAATTAAGCTTATCGGCCCCACAAAACTCTCTCTATATTTCTCAGTACGGCTCTGTTTACTAAATGGTGTAGTGCGTCAGAAAACGCCACTGTGGACACGTACTATAACTGCTGAAGTGGAGCCAGTTACAAAAACGGTGAGAATATGAATGTAAAGCAGAGTGAGCGTGAACAAATTATTCATTTACATTATGAAATGCATTTAGTTTGAAACATAGTGCTGCTCGACATAACGACATAAACTGCTTTAGTAAAATGTCCATTTCTAAACTGTTCTTCTGGTTGGATGATTGTAAATTGCTTGAGCTGCGTTTAAGGAAGGGGCCATTTATTGTGGCAGATTAAATTTGTAGAGTTTAGGACAGAAGACAAAATGATTTGTTTCGCAAACACAAATGTTTTCTTGGTGTCTCATAAGTCGATGTGGGCTGTCACTTGTAGGCGGAGGTAATGCATCTTAATGCTGGTTGGCAGGCACCCGCCATAAAACGGGGAAATAAAAGAGGAAGAAGCGACCTTAGTGCACTTGTCAATCAGTCAGACAGCACAGATGACAGAGAGTGATAGGGGGATGGCAGGTACGGAGACAGATAGCTTTGGTCTTCTACTTAAACAATGTTTGGCTTTTACGAAATGAAACCATAACTTTGATTAGTGTCAAGAGCAGAGGGTTGTCTCACTTTGTTATGTTTCTAATTTGGTTTGTCAAATGATGTCAATCAGATTTTGTAGTCTATCACACACACATGGCAAGCCTGAAACCACAGAGCCTCACCACCTAACAAATCCCAATTTAACCCCTGACCCTAAACACAGTATTACCCAAGCATCAAAGAATACCTTTGGTATTTTTCAACCTGCTCCCTAATTCCCCATGGTGTTGTGTCTGTTGGGAACAAGATCCTTATTATTTAACATGAAACAGCCCCGAAATCACAATTGCCAAACGCACCAGACTCCATGTAAATAATCAGTACTTTTAGCGTGTATAGAGCCCAGTGTTTCCTTCAGGATTTTTTTTAGCAGTGGGGGGCAGGTCTGTCCGAACAACAATCTCCCCGTTGCCCCGCCGCCAAATGTTTTACGTATGAAACGAAACTGACACTTCGCTACAACGCAAACAAATATATTTATTCACCTCTATTCACACACAATGAGGAATATTTCCAGTTGTGATTGAATTGTATATTTTGAGGAACCTATAGTATAAGTACTTGACATCTACAACAGGTCTACACTTAGAACGGACCCACCGCGGTTCGTTTAATAGTCGACTCGGAAGAAAGCAAACGTTTTGACAATAAACTATGTACATCAACACAACAGTATGTGGAGTTAAACTGGGCGGGCCCAACAACCTCTGAATAGTTCTACTTGTTAAATTGCAATGTGAGCGGCAGCCAACGGGAGGTGCGTTATGTCGGCAGGATCATTTAAAAGGCAGGCCTATTTCTGATACCGTGGTGGCAGAAATTTTGCCATGGTGGGCCGCCACTACAAAATCAACATAGAGGAAACACTGGAGCCAGCATATCTCCACATGTAAATGGGTGAATTAAGGGTTTATTTCAACCAAACCAGAGTGGTGATTGTTGGAACAGTGGAAAGATGAACCAAGATGTTTTATTTAGTTTCTGTCGACTTGACTCGACACTGAATTGAGTGTGTTTTATGATGATAAAATTACAGTTTATTTACATGGAGTCTGGTTGGGTTTGGTGATTGTGATTTCAGGGCTGTTTCATGTTAAACTAAAATGATCTTACTCTTTAACTAAAAGGTCTATCTCTGTAGGGATCCTTTCATAATGTCAGACACTTAGAATAATAATCTGAGCCTGTCAGCGACAAAAACAGAACTTTTAGTGGACGCTGCTTGTTTCATCTTGCTTAACATTGGACCAATTTCAAAGATTGTTGTTCCCATCAGTCACTTAGACACAGAAACATGGTGAAAAAAAGGGCCCAGATTGAAAACCCCTTTAAGTATTTTAGTTGTTTAACATACCTGAATCACAGTTACTTCTATATGACCATGACCTTCCCTAACCTTAAACATACTGCAATTACCATTAGAGATATAGTAGAAAGAACAACTTTTAAAATGTTGGCTCAATGCAATCCGAGGCTCTGCCAATTCGTCTGATATCAATGTTCTTGTCTGGCGACTGGGCAGCATTTTTGTTGAGAGGAAATGAGTGTAGATGGATGGACGCACAAATAATGCGACGATAGTTTGTTTCTGTTGCCTACCAACAGTCAACACGGGTTTTCCGTGCATTACGAGAGAATCTTTCCTTGACCTTAAGTGTGTAGTTTAAGCTGTGTAAACTTTTGAAATGGTGGTATGGATTGTGTTGGAAGGCCCTGATAAATGAGCCTCTGGTTTTCGCCAACACGGTCGGGTCCAGACAGGGTTGGTGTTATGTTCCATCAAGTGAAAACAACTCTGGCAGTAAGTGTTTATTGCCCTTGAGGGAGTTTTTCCACCCACTTGCATCCATCTCCAATTAATTGTCTAGTTTATTTACACCTTGCTGTGCCAGCCGAACGAGAGTTTGCATTGAAAGGGAATACATGTTTCCCTTTTTACCCCTTGCTATCACTTCCATTCTCTGTGTCTTTATGTCTGACTCATGCTGTCTTTCACTCTCTCTCTCTCTTCGGTCTCTCTCTATCCCTTCGTCTCCACTCCTCTGGAACGTTAAATTGAAAATAATTGGCCAGGTGTCCAAAATGCAAATTGCTTGGGTTAGCTAATTATCCCAGCATATGCGGTTTGAAGTGTCACAATTTTTTCATTCTTTGAGTGTTATTTCCAGCTTTATTCATGGGACAGAAAATGCTGGTTTGGATTATCAGTGAAGAGCTTTTTCCTTTTGCTGTGGTCTCAGAATGGGGCCTCCTGGCTGACAGCTGATGGACAAGACCAAACAACTGTGTTTTGCCTATAATTACAGTAGAAGGCTGTGAGATTATTCAGTGTGCACTGCTCTTGTGTTAAGTGGCTAACACATTGCCAGTCATGTGAAACTAAACCCAAATACATCCACAATGTCCAAATATGAATATCAAATAGGTTTGAATGTTAGGGCTGCAATCCTTATAACCCACTGACAAACACTTATGTAGCACGTATCATTTTTATCATCATCATCAACCGGCGCAATAAACACATCGCGAAAAGCTGCGACACATCGCTTGTCATTGGTCGGCTGTCAAAAAAGCGCTTGACGTCGGGAGTTTTTTCCAGAAAACTTTCTTCAACTTTACTCCACAGGATTATAATGTCAAACAGACGCTGACAACTTACAAAAAAAGCCAAGTGTGAACATAGCCTAAACTGCTAAATGCTCCACTATGGAGACAAGCTTCTCTAACTGTGTCTATCTGCTGTTTGCTGCTGAGTAGGTAGTAGTAGTGCAGTGTTTTTCAGAGCTTTTCAGCTTAAGACAGACACTTCCTGCTGCTGCTGGAAACATAACTGTGAAAGCTAAAGCACAGTAAAATGCTTCATAGAGCAGAGGGGGAGGCTCAGGTGGTAACACTTACATACATTTTTACAGGCTTTATGTGGCGAGATTCCCCTGTAGCTGTCTTCGCTGCTAAATTTGACTTGAGTTCTGTGTTCCAGGAAGGGGCACAACATATCAGACACGCTCACAGACACACATTAGACTTATCACATGTAGAAATAATTCTATATTCTAGATGTGTTATTCTCAGTATTACAATTGTATCCCCTGTATAATGTCTTGGGAACACACAGTTAGTTAGCTCAAGTTTTGATTACCTTATACGTTCAGGAATCTGAGTGTGTATTAGACTCAGGACACAGAAAGTTAGCTTAAGTTTTGAGTACCACATAAATCCAGGAATGTGAATGTATGCAATACTGTACCATATGATGAAGTGGAACAGTGGGGGTGGGGGGGTTGGATCTCGTGTGTGTGTAAAGAGCTGGAACATCTGCCCAGAAGGAAAGGGAGAGAGAAGGAGAGACGCCTCCAAGCAAGATATAAAAGATTAGGAAGAATGGTTGGAGGGGTTCATAATCTGACATAGACTTGAACTCTGTATACATTTGTCTGCGGTTAGGGAAATTTAGTGTCATTTTATGAAACCAAGAAAGTTTCTTCCAGAAATGTATTGGTGGGGGTAAGGGGATCATTGTACTTAAGAAATTCACACGAGGAACTATGTTCATTTTAACAACAGCAATCCTGGACTGTAGCGATACCAGCAGCGCAGACCAATTGGCCAGATCCCTTTGAACACTACTTAGTATAATTTCATAGTTGTCCTGGACGCATGAATGGTGATGCCCAAATATGTAATTTTGCTTTCCAATGGAAGGGTTAGCGTTCACGTCTTTATAGCTTTCTTGTTTTTGTTACAAAGTCTCTATATTGACTGTAAAATGTGAAGTTTGACTTCACGTTTTCCCAAGGAAATAGCGTTCGCTAGCCTTCCTTTAGGTGTGTCAGGGTGTTATTTTAAAGCTCGGATTTTCTGTGCATGTCAAGATGCTCTCCACACTGTTTTAACATGCATACGCTTAGGCGGGGTGCAAAAACACTTGGGCTTGCACCTAAGCCATATATTGTCAGGGAGAACACTGTGATTAAGTCTTCTCTGGACACTTACATAAAGAAAATGTAGCTTCCAAAAGGTGAAACCACTTTTTCTTAATACAGTCTCACATTAGGTTCTCAAACCTTATTTTTCTCTCACTCCGTTTTACAAACTACAGGCCCCTGGACTCGGGCCCCGAGAGTCCTACAGTTCAAGTCTCTGAGCTGAGGCAGCCCATTTAATGGACTGAGGTGTGATTACATCCTGGAGAGCTTAATTTAGATTGCAGCCAAGTGATCCTCTACGCCTGTTATTAAATCCATGCAGAAATCAATGTGGAAGAGTCCATTGCTCCGACAAAAGCAACGGCAACATGATTTATACCATGTTTGGGTAATCTATCGATTTATAATGCGGTGGAAGCCATCAATGTTATTTTTTTTCTATTAGATGAGAGTAAACACAGCTCGCTGTGAGTAATGGGTTGTGACCTCCTCTCCCTCCTCCACACACACACACACACACACACACACACACACACACACACACACACACACACACACAGGAAGACAGAAACACACACATGCACAGAGAGAGACACAGACACACACAACACACACACACACAGGAAGACAGACACACGCACACACAAACACACACACACACACACACAGACACGCACACACACATACACACACACACACACACACACACACACTCATAAACAAACAAACTAGGCAGCATGAGCAGAAAAACTGGAACAATAAAAAGATATTGTTTGCCTAGATTAGCCTCCTTTCCTAATAAAAGTTCTTGACAGTAGGATATCGTGAAAGTTGCAGAGAATGCTATTATTTTACCCTGAAATTCAACACACTCTCCCTCCAAACTCGTCAAATAGTCATTACTTGACGCGCTGGTTAAATGCTGGAAACTGGAGTTTTTGCAGTTACTAATTTTACAACCAAATTAAATTTCATATTTTTCTCCCCAACATCTTCACTTGTTGCTGATTATGAAAGAGTCAAATACAACACAATCAGACTGTCACTCACCATCTGATTATTGTTCATATGTTGTGTTTATTTCCCTCCCAAGAGACTCTGTCAGCCCGTCTGTCTCTGTAATAAGCCCCTCGCCATCCTCATTCTGTCTTCCTATTGGTCGGCCCATGGGGGATTACACTGCGATGAAGAATGGTAAAATAACACTATTATGTTACATTTATCAACACAATAGGAGGATCGAGACGCCTCTCTGGTTTGTGTTTGTGTGTGTGTGTGTGTGTGTGTGTGTTTGTGTGTTTGTTTGTGCATGTGTGCGTGCGTGCGTGTGTGTGTGTGTGTGTGTGTGTGTGTGTGCTGGAAAACAGTTTGTGAATATTTGTTTGTGTGTATGTCACTCTGTCACTGGCAGTCTGATTGCTGTTTTGATCGTGTCAATTCCCCCGCCACCGTGAGTGTCTGTCTGGCCCTGAAACAAACTCATGTCACTCTCTGTCTCGGTCTCTGGAAGTCTCCGGAGTCTTTCTTTCCTTTCAACTCTCTTGCTCGCTCTTTCTCCAAAATCTCCACTCTCTCTCAGTCTCTTGAGTGTTTCACATTTCTGGTGACACTTTTGCATCTGAATGTGTTGATAATCGCTGAATAGAGCTGCAAAGATTAATTGCTTGGTTGTCCACTATTAAATTAATAACAAGCTATTTTGATTTTAATAATCGGTTTGAATGATTTTTTGATCAAAAAATGTAAATCTTCAGCTCGTTAAACATGAATATGCTCTAGCTTCTTCTCCTCTCTGTGACAGTTAACTGAATTTCTTTGAGTTGTGGACAAAATAATGAGCTGCCAGAACTTATTTTTTACAGATTTATATCTTAGGGTGCATACGTTCCAGTCACAAAGGGCCAACCCAGTTTTAAGTGCACATCGCTCACCGTGTGTTGCCTATATTATATGTCTGAGCGGACAAATATGACATGCGGAGTTCCCCAAGGCTCCATTCTGGGGCCTCTGCTGTTTAATTGGTTTGAGTCATTTTTAAATACATTGATTCCAACTTCCAGAATTTGTTCTAGTTTCTTCTCTCCTCTGTGACAGTAAACTTAATATCATTGAGTTGTGGACAAAACAAGACATTTGAGGACGTCATCTTGGGACTTTGGGAGACACTGATCCACATTTTTCACCATTTTCTGACATTTTGGAGACCAAACAACTAATACAGTTATCCAGGAAATAATCGTTAGTTGCAGCCCTACTGCCGATCTGTTGCCCTGTGCACACAGGCCTCTCTGCACATGGAAACCTGCTGATCATTAATAAACTACAGTACATTTTCTACGGAGTCGAAGTTTAACGGTGGACAAATAGGAAAGGTGAAAAATGGACAACTTTCAATCATGTCACTTTAGCCAGGTTACGATCCAAATGTATCACAAACTTTTACCAAATTTCAAGAGTAGGAAGGCAAATTAATGCTTTTCAATCCACTACCATCGAAAACTTGAAAATACATTTCTGTTTGTTTCAGTCCCCTTTCTCCATCATTTATTCACGCAGTTCCATTTTGCATAACTTTTGCACCCTAGCCAAGCATAAAAACTTGAAAAACGTTCCCATAGGTCATTTGTTCCAGCATCATTCTAACCTTTATTCATGTTTCTAGTGGCGGCGCCCTCTAATGGCCGTAGCAGTTCTGACGGGAGCAAAGCAGGAAATAAGGTGAGGAAGTATAATAGCGCCAAATGTCCTGGTAAGGGGGCAGGTTGGGGGGGTGGGTGCGTGGGTCAAACAAACAGGACTTTCTCCCAGGAGACCGGGATTCATGTCCCGTTATAATATTTTAATTTATTTTTTAACTTTAAGGAACAAACCAAACAAATGGAGCTCTGTCACGTTCTGTGTCACGTGTATCCAAAATGAAGTCTCATAAAGTCTATTTAAAACCCCGGTCTTTAGTTCTATTTCATACAAAAATAAATAGATGGATACTTTGTACTCAGTTCTATAATGTCCATATATACAGTATATGGATATATGTTTCTGCAGGTTAAGTGAAGTTTTTGTGTGTGTTTGTGTGTGTGTGTGTGTGTGTGTGTGTGTGTGTGTGTGTGTGTTTTGGAGGGAAAGAAACAGTTTTCTGCATCTCTGTAAGTGTGTTTGTGTTCTCTATGTTCCTGGCTGTGTGTCTCTTCATCAAACACGTGTCACTTGCAGCCTGATTGCTGTTTCTGTCATGTCACATACTTGGCTCCTCTGCCGCTTGGCATGTCTGTCAGCATCCTAAAATAGACTACGTCTTTCTCTCTTTTTACCATTATCAATGAAACACTTTCTTAGCATTCTGCCTAGGGCTGTCAGCATTAACGCGTTAATCGTGATGCGATTAAGGGTCGAGCATAATGCATTAATCTTTTTTAATCGTATTAATCGCATGCCGCCATTTATTAATTTATTTTCACTTCACTTGGCTTTGCATCGTGCCTAACAGGCTAATATTTTGCCATACTTCCTCATAACACATCCTGCTGCTGCAGGAATAGCAACGCGGATTTCGGTGCCTCATCCACCACAGCCACTGATATGTCTGCACTTCTTTCTGATGCTCTGAAAACGGACATTACAGGAAACAGAAACATCGCTGCACATGACGCTAGTTAACACTATACTCGACAGCAGCTAACGTTAGCCTACCGCTAGCTAGTAGCTGGATTAAACACGGTTACAATGCTGACAGCTAACGCTAAACGGTGTAAAGTGTGTCTGTATTTCACTGTAGAGGATTCCGACACCGAGATGTAAGAATCTGCAGCTGTTGTTGTCGGAAAATTACAGACGGCGCGTTCAATGAAACTGGTAATTTACAGCCTCGTGGTGCATTCAAAGTTGTTGTTAAATTCAAATGTGTGACTAGATTAAATATATTATAAACAAATACAAATCTTAAAATCACGTTCATAAAGTCACTTTCTTTGCATTCATTTGATTCCCAATCAAGATACACTGGTAAGAATGGCTTTCCATTGTTAACATGTGCTTAAAAACAGTTCTGAAATGCAAAATGATAGAATTTTAATCATGTGATAAAACATGCGATTAATCGTGATTAACTATAGAAATTCAACAATTAATCGTGATTAAGAAAATGTAATCGTTTGACAGCCCTAATTCTGCCACAAAAGGTCTTTTTAAGAAGCTACAAGAAAACAGACTGACAACCATGTACAGTACTTCTGAAATTCCCTTTTAATTGTGGCAATGTTTAATGTTTGTTTTCATGACCCTTCTAGGGACGGGCATTGGAAATTAGCAATAGCTATAAATGCTGTGATGCTGTACATTGGAGAGTTCTTGCACAAATGTCTATGTCTAAGCAACTGTCCCTATTCAAATGGACATTAAATTAAAATGTAACAAAGCAATGTGAAAACCCCACATGGGCTTTGGATATATATATATATATATATATATATATATATATATATATATATATATATATATAAACATGCATATAATGAATAAACATGCATTTTAAAAGAGCTACATACCTGTAAAGTACAAAAGTAATGTCCTATATAACGTAAAACGTAATTTAAACACCGTCAAACTCTCCCTCTCTCTCTGGAGCGTGCAGGAGGCAGGACATGACTCACTTGAATTTGATCATAAACAACCGAGCCGTTCCTTGAAATTGTCCGATGATCTTGGGGTCAGTCCTTACCAACAGAAGTCCCCGAATCTCGTTTTCTCTCCAGTTAGACATTTTCGTTGGCGTCTTTGGGGCGTCTTCACCCTCGTTGTTGGTTTACTTCCGGTAGCGGCAGCCTTAGGATAGAAACGGTGTTTGGTGTTTTAAGCCCCCAATGTCGTCTTCCAGGCAGCGCTGCATGGAAGGCATTAGGGTTAGGCAAGGGTTAGAGTTAGGTGCCTTGAAGTCGACGGTGGGGGCTTAAAACACCATCAAGCGATAGAAACGTCAACACACTCACTCGCTCGCTGTGAATTCTCTTCCTGCCCGGCTGGGCTCAATCCTCTGACATTACACAGACGGGGAGTTCAAATTAACTAGTGCAGTGCCCGTTTGGAGCAGGTGCCTGTTTGGAAACGGGTCAGTTGCTTGATTCCAAGCATTTTGTTGCCCCACAACTATAGATAATTATAAGCGCAGTTCAGTTAGCTCATTTAGAGATTGGGTGTGTCCCCTTTTTTCGCCTAGCCGTCACACATCTACCATGTGTTTGTTTACGATTCTTAATTTTATCATTTATGTGTTGGGTAGACAGAAATCAGTTTTTGACTGATTTGGTGACACACACACACACACACACACACACACACACACACACACACACACACACGCACAGAGATTCCTAGCTTTGATAGTTAGATATTCAAATTTCGAATATTACTTGATCGGGTTAGTGGATAGTGAAGTTTTGAGGTTCTTCACACTGACTATGCAGCCAGTCTTTTCCTCTCCTGCATGTAGAAGGAACATGCAGAGTCAGTTTGACATGGCAGGCTCCACACTAACTAGAAGAGGCGTGAGGCCGTTTTATTACGGTGACAATTTCCCAGCTGTCTGTTTGCCGTATTGGCCCGTTTTGGAGCACCTGTCAGCTGCTCATTTAGACCGCGGCGGCCATCGGTAGGTGAGAACATGATGGCGTCTTCCAATATCCACTCTCAATTCTCTCTTCCTCGAATATCTAAAGTGGGAGATCCTTCACTGGTGAATGAGATCAGACAGTCCTGATCTGTGTGTGTGCGTGTGTGTGTGTGTGTGTGTGTGTGTGTGTGTGTGTGTGTGTGTGTGTGTGTGTGTGTTATGGTCAGCACTCTCCCCGCCCTGCTTTGGATGTCTTTTTCCTGTGTGTCTGTGTTTGTTTGTGTTTTGTCTGTTTTTCCGTTTGGAGTGCTGGAGGTCAAGGGGCGTGGCCGCTTCAACAGTTCATTAACTACAACCCATGTGGTAACTTGGCTCCAAGTCCCAGAAGAATTCTAGTTTTGCCTTTGTTCTCTGTGCTTATACTTACCCTGTGTCTCTCTCGTTCCCGCTCAGACCTGCTGCTTTCTCCGCTGTGCCTGCATGCTCCCAGCCTCACCGTCCAGCCTCAGTCTCCACTTTGGGAAAACCACCAGTGTACTCATCTCTGCCTGTCTCCCTCGTGTCCCGTCTCCCACATAAACCACCTGGACTCTGCCCCGTCGGCTCGCCTCTATCTCGGACCAGCCAGGAGTTTTCCCCGCCCTGACACAATCAACTGTGTAACTCTGAGTACACGTTGTTTAATTAAACCTTTTAAAACTGCTCTACATTGTCTGTGTGATATCTCTGCGTTATGGGTCAGAACTAGTTCCTAACAGAACGAACTGGCCATGGACCCTGCAGAGATTTCACACGTAACAGACAAAGACGGCATCTTTCGTGCCATTAAAAATCAAGGAGCTTTGTTAGGGCAGCACGACCAGTTAATTCACAAATTACTCGAGACCAATCAGCAATTGTTCAATCAAGTGACTCAGCTGTCTGCTCAAATTGCTACTCTGTCTTTTCCCAGTGCACCTAGTGTTTCACCTCTCCCCACTCCTCCCTCTCAGTCTGCTTCCTCAGCCATGGACTCCGCTTCATTCACCAGGGAACCCCCAGTGACACCACCGGAGCCGTACTCTGGAGAACTGAACAAATGCAGAGGTTTCCTGCTCCACTGTGGACTCATTTTTCAACAGAAGCCGTTGTCGTTTGCCTCGGAATCATCTAAGGTACATTACGCACTGGGGTTACTCAGGGGAAAGGCACTATTGTGGGCAGAAGCTATGTGCTCTAATCAACACCTCACCAGTTTAACCTTTGATTCTGATTTTTCCACACGGTTGAGAACCGTTTTTGATCACCCAGATTATGTCGGAAACGCCTCCAAGAGACTGTTGGACCTCAGACAGGGTACTAAGAGTGAGGCTGAGTACTCAATTGAGTTTTGGACATTAGCAGCTGATTCCAAATGAAATTATGAGGCACCACAGGGAGTTTTTGTGCATGGTTTGAACCCTTCAGTTAAAGATGAGCTTGCTCTTCGCGATGAACCCAGTAACCTGCACAGTCTTGTTTCTCTAGCCATTAAGATCGACAACAGGCTCTGGGAGAGGAGACAGGAGAGGAGCTGACACACACATGTTCCGGTTCGGGCGTCCAAGGCACCAAAGTCCTGTTCCTCATCTCCCCGTCGAGAGCTCTCGGCAGCACCGGTCCCCGCTACGAGGGATGAGGAGGAACCCATGCAATTGGGTCGGGCTCGGTTACCCCCAGCTGAACACTTGCGCCGCTGACAGGCAGGTGAGTGCCTGTACTGTGGAAACTCCTCCCATTACCTCGCTAGTTGTCCTGTACGCCCAAAAGAAGAGGCTCGTTAGTGAGAGTGGGTACACTAGTGAGCCCAGTTCCTGAAGTTGAACCCACATCCCCTCGTTTATCTCTCCCTGCAACTCTCCAATTTGGTTCACTCTCACTACCACTGTCAGCCCTTATTGATTCGGGGGCAGAGGATAATTTCATTGACTCTAATCTGGTTAAGCAGGCTAACATTCCCCTCGAATCACTCCCATCCCCTATCAATGTGGCGACCATTGACAGTCAGTTACTTGCAAAGGTTACTCAGCAAACAGTCCCAGTAACTCTCGTTGTTTCCGGTAACCACCGAGAGGAGGTTATCTTCAAGGTTGTGGCAGCATCGTTCTCTCCTCATTCTCGGTTTTCCCTGGCTCAGGTTACACAATCCTCAAATAGACTGGCAACACAAGACTATAAACAGTTGGAGCAGTTTCTGTCATTCCACATGTCTCGGTTCAGCTATTCCAGCTATTCCTCCTTCCTAAAATTGTAACCCCGACTGCATCTGTGAAACTGCCTGATTTGTCATTGGTCCCCAAAGAATATCTGGATTTAGTTGAAGTATTTAGCAAGGAAAAAGCTTTATCTTTGCCAAATCACAGACCCTATGATTGTGCTATTGAATTGTTTCCAGGAGCCCCCTTGCCTTCAAGCCGACTCGACAACCTGTCCAGGCCTGAAAGAGAGGCGATGGAGAAATATATCGGTGATTCACTGGCTGCAGGTATTATTCGCCCATCAACGTCTCTTGTGGGGGCGGGTTTCCTCTTTGTGGACAAGAAGGACAAGACACTACGCCCCTGTATTGATTTTCGCGGATTGAACAATATTACAGTGAAAAATAAATACCCATTGCCACTCATAAACTCTGCTTTTGAACCCCTTCAGGGCGCCACGGTTTTCTCAAAACTGGACCTGCGCAATGCCTACCACCTCGTCAGGATTCGGCAAGGGGATGAGTGGAAAACGGCCTTTAATACACCGCTTGGACACTTCGAATACCTGGTAATGCCGTTCGGACTTACAAATGCACCAGCAGTATTCCAAACGATGGTGAATGATGTTTTGAGAGACATGTTAAATCGTTTTGTGTTCGTCTACCTGGACGACATTTAGATTTTTTATTAAGTCCCTTGAGGAACATGTCTCCCATGTCCGTCTAGTCCTTAAACGCCTCTTGGAGAACAAGCTTTTTGTAAAAGCGGAAAAATGTGAATTCCTTCGTGAGTCAGTTCCTTTCCTGGGGTTCATCATAGAGAAGGGACAGGTTTCTGCAGATCCTGAAAAAATTAAAGCAGTAACTGAATGGCCCATACCTCAGACTCGCAAACAGTTGCAACGTTTCCTGGGTTTTGCAAATTTTTACAGGAGATTTATCCAGGGTTTTAGTCGGGTAGTATTTCCCCTCACCAAGCTTACTTCCCCTAAAGTCCCATTTGTGTGGTCTCCTGAAGCAGACCAAGCCATGAGTACCCTGAAAGAACTGTTTTCCACCTCCCCAGTGCTCATTCACCCAGACACATCATTGCCCTTTATTGTAGAAGTGGATGCGTCAGATTCAGGTGTTGGAGCTGTTCTCTCACAACGCTCCCCCACGGACCAAAAGCTCCATCCTTTTTCTCCAAAAAATTGTCACCAGCAGAGAGACACTACGATGTGGGGAACCGGGAGTTTCTGGCCATGAAACTGGCATTGGAGGAATGGAGACATTGGCTGGACGGGGCGGGGCAGCCTTTTGGGGTTTGGACCGACCACAAAAACCTGGCCTTTATCTAGTCATCTAAAAGACTAAACTCCCGCCAAGCCAGATGGTCCATCTTCTTCAGCAGGTTTAACTTTACTCTTACTTACCGTCCTGGCTCTCGCAATGTAAAACCTGATGCTTTGTCCCGCCAGTTCTCCGTCTTTGAAGAGTCCAGTGAGCCTGAGTCCATCCTGCCATCTACCTGCGTCGTGGCCGCAGTCCGTTGGGAAATCGAATCACTCGTCAAGTCCCAAGGCCCAAGAATCTGACCCTGGACCAGCAGATGGACCACCTGGCTGGCTCTATGTCCCTGTGTCTGTGCGGTCTGAAGTGCTGCAGTGGGTCCATTCTTCCCGTTTCGCCTGTCATCCAGGGATGCAACGTACCCTAACGTTGCTCAAAAGACATTTTTGGTGGCCGTCAGCTGAAGCTGACATCTGGGCTTACGTGGCAGCATGTACCACCTGTGCCCGAGGAAAATCCTCCCACCAGTCTCAGATACAATACTCACCATTGTGGGCAGATTTTCTAAATCTGCTCACTATGTAGCATTACCGAAATTACTTAGTCTTACATGTATTCCGTCCCCATGGAATACTTGTAGACATTGTTTCTGACAGAGGCCCACAGTTCATTTCTCAAGTCTGGAAAGATTTTTGTTCTGCTCTTGGTGCGACTGTGAGTCTCTCCTCAGGATTCCATCCGCAATCAAACGGCCAGACTGAGAGAGCCAACCAGGACCTGGAAGCGTCTCTTCGCTGCGTGGCAGCTCAGCATCCATCTTCTTGGGCGAAACACCTTCCCTGGATCGAGTATGCCCATAATTCCCTGACCACCTCTGCCAACAGCCTATCCCCCTTCGAGGCATCGCTGGGGTATCAACCTCCGTTTCCTGATCAAGAAAAAGAGTTGGCTGTCCCCTCAGTTCAGGAGAACTTACGTCGCTGTCATCAGGTTTGGCGCGACGCCCGTGAGGCGTTGCTCAGGACTGCGGAGCAGAACAAGAGTTCGGCAGATCTGCGCAGGATCCCAGCTCTCCAGTACCAACCTGGACAACAGGTGTGGCTTTCCTCCAAGAACATTCCCCTGGGGATCAAATCATGCAAGTTGGCATCTCGGTTTCTGGGTCCATTCATTATTGATTTGATTATCAATCCCTCTGCTGTGCGGCTAAAGTTGCCGCGGACTATGAGGTGTCATCCCACCTTCCATGTGTCGCAACTGAAACCTGTCTCGTCCAGTCCTCCACCTCCTGTACGCATGATTGCCGACCACCCAGCCTACACTGTCCAAAGGCTTTTGGATGTTCGGCGGCGGGGTAGGGGGCTCAAGTATCTTGTCGACTGGGAGGGTTATGGACCAGAGGAGCGTTCTTGGATCCCCAGGAGTTTTATTTTGGATCCAACTGGGACGGACTTCCATCGAGCTCACCCTGACAAGCCGAGGCCTAGAGGGACGCCGGGAGGCGTCCGTTGAGGTGGGGGGTCCTGTTATGGTCTGCAGCTAATCATCCAGATTCAACCCAGCAGTATTTAAACCCGGGCTGATCATCCCCTCAGCGCCAGTTCGTTAACTACAACCCATATGGTAACTTGGCTCCAAGTCCCAGAAGAATTCTAGTTTTGCCTTTGTTCTCTGTGCTTAAACTTACCCTGTGTCTCTCTAATTCCCGCTCAGACCTGCTGCTTTCTCCGCTGTGCCTGCATGCTCCCAGCCTCACCGTCCAGCCTCAGTCTCCACTTTGGGAAAACCACCAGTGTACTCATTTCAGCCTGTCTCCCTCGTGTCCCGAAACCACCTGGACTCTGCCCCGTCGGCTTGCCTCTATCTCGGACCAGCCAGGAGTTTTCCCCGCCCTGACACAATCAATTGTGTAACTCTGAGTACACGTTGTTTAATTAAACCTTTTAAAACTGCTCTACTGTGTGTGTGTGTGTGTGTGGAATATTCTAAAATGAAACTCAGAATGTTAACATTGCCACAACAAACTGAAAAACAGTCCGCTAAATTCTGCAGATTTTCATTCTGGATCACTGCTAAAAAAAAAACTGTTTTCCGAGTCCGTTTTTGGCGTGTTTATTGGCAATGTCTTGTCATCATGCTAATATATATATTGAAGCAGGGGCATTATTACATTAGGTTTCTTTCTAAATGTATTTGTAGTTTCATATTAGTAGTATAAAAAAATTACTTTTTAAAGAATGGGGTTGCCAAAATTGGGGAAAAAGGGCTTGATTTTATAAGTGTTCAAATGATGCCTCTATTGATTTTCTAATGAGTAGAGTAATTAATTCAATGTATATCCGATGGCTTGGAACATTTGCTTTGCTGTGGTCTGAGCACGAAGCTTATACAAAATGTCTACGTGATCCACATTTCTGTGTTGATTACCCATCCCTCTACCCAACCATTTTCCAAAAACACAATGCCTCTATCTCAGATTCCAGGGGGACAAAGGACAGAGTGATGGATCTATATAAATGTGACACATTTAATCTGGTGCTGTGTGAATTCCTCTTAACCCAAACAGACAGGAGGAGCGAGAGGGAGCGGAGCTGTGACTCAAACTGGTGTATGTCAGGACAAACAGAGACATAGATTACTTTACACATCTCTTTTCAAAGCAAATCATGTATGCAGAGTTGTTTTTAGTCCCAACAGGAAATGGCCTTGCTACTTTCTCAGGGATAATTAAAAGATGGAAAACCATGTTGCAGCTGGACTCAACTTTAGTCCTTTTCGTAGTCTATGTCTACGACATTCCCTTTCCAGGATTGTTCAGGTTCCGCCGGATGTCCCTCACTTTCGGCCGGATGTCCGTCCCCTTCCTCTTTCTTTGTGTTGGCGTTCTAACCTCAGGTGGATTTGTGAGGACTATGGTTAACTGCTCCTCAGATCTCTGCAGGGTAAATGCAGAGAGCTAGCTAGACTATCTGTCTATTTAGCAGAGGCACCCTGGCTCTGTCCAGCGCTTAGCACCGCCCAAGACGATTGTGATTGGTTTAAAGAAATGCCAATAAACCAGAGCACGTTTTTCTCCCATCCAGGAATGCTGTGTGGACTAGCCAGACCTTCCTCCACAACGCTGCGGAGGAAGGTCTAGCAATGTGAGACTAGTCCTTTACCTCCTCGGACTGTTAAAGGAATATTTTCGACATTTCGGGATATATGTTTATACAGTTTCTGATGGAGAGTTAGATGAGAAGACCACTGTCATGTAAAAACAATTTTCTGTTTTGCAGGACCATTTCTCTAGCCTGATTGACACCAGACCCTTCTCAGTTGTATCTGAGAGCGCGTCTGGGGAAGGTTCATTCACAGCCCATTTCCAAAGGGGCGTCACCAACGGACGCCACTCAAATGCCTCTGGGCGCAAATGGATAGACCTAAAACCAATCAGAGCGATGAAGGAGATGACGGAAAAACATCTCAACCAGCGAGCATGTTGCAGAGCCCGTTCACGGAAATTCAAAATCTGCTTCAACGTCGCTGTGCTATCGTCATCGTGTAAAGCACAAAAAAAATGGAGATGGGCTTGAATGGGCTCTTGGCCAGACGGACTTGCAGAGCAAATCTCAAATTTGCCGGAAGTTCGTCAGGGTTTTCCCAGGCTACCTTTTCTCGGCTCTGAGAAGTTCAGTTTTCAATTTCAATATTTTTTATTTAGTGTCAGTTGTTATCTCAGGACACTTTACACATAGAATAGGTCTAGACCACACTCTATTATTTACAGAGACACCCAACGTTTACTCCAAGAGCAAATCTACAAAAATGGAGATAAGCACATCTTCTCAAACTACAGACCGATTTCTCTCATTCCGCAGTTCTCAAAAATATTAGAAAAGCTATTTGTCTGCTGATTTACTGAGTGAACATCAATATGGCTTCAGATCAAACAGGTCAACTACGATGGCAGTGATGGAGCTAATAGAACAAATATCTACAGCTATGGATAATAAGGAATTCACTGTATGCGTTTTCATAGACCTAAAATAAGCCTTTGATACAATTAACCATAAACTATTATTGACCAAACTGGAAAAATGTGGGATCAGGGGAGTAGCACACTGATGGCTCAGTAGTTACCTGGAAAATAGATATCAATATGTCCAATTAAACAACTGCAAGTCAGATTTACTGAGGGTTACATGTGGGGTCCCACAAGGATCAGTGCTGGGTCCAAAATTGTTTCTATTGTACATAAATGACATTTGTAATGTGTCTAAAATATTAAATTTGGTTTTGTTTGCGGCTGACACCAATTTGTTTTGTTCTGGCAAAAACCTTGAGCAGCTTTTGGATACAGTGGAAACCAAACTTGATTCTATAAAATTATGGTTTAATCTGAACAAGCTGTCACTGAATACAAATAAAACTAAATATATAATATTTGGACATTGGAATTCTAAGAATCCTAGACATATTACTATAGACAATATTGAAATAGAGTATATGAAAACACATTTCTGGGAGTTGTCATAGATCACAAATTATGCTGGAAACCACATGTTAATCATATTAAAACTAAAATATCAAAGTCCATAGCAATTCTGAACAAAACCAGATATATTCTTAATACAAATTCTTTACATTTATTATATCAATCTCTCATACTTCCATATGTAATTTATGGAGTGGAAGTTTGGGGGAAAACATAAAACAATTACAAATCCAATTTTCTTACTTCAAAAGAGAGAAATCTGAATTATAAATAGGGCAAATTATCGCAAATCGACAAATCAGTTATTTATAAACTTACAGGTACTTACATTTTTATATATTTATATGTGTGTGTATATATATATGTATGTATGTATGTATATATATATATGTGTGTGTATGTATGTATGTATGTATGCATGTATATATAGATATTGTATTAGTGTTGTTGTTTTTTTGTTGTTTTTTTGTTTTGTTTTTGTGGTTTGTTTTTATTCAATTCATTTTTGCTTGTTTGTGGGAGTAAAAACAACAGTGTTATTTTCTGAATGTTATCAGGGCATTGACTGTTGTCAGTTACATATGGCCGAAAAAAATAAACTAAACTAAGAGCAGTTACACTTATTGCAGCGGCGGTGAGAAAAAACTTCCTTTTAACAGTCAGAAACCTCAGACAGAACCTGGCTCTTGTTATGAAATATAATGAAGAAGGCAATTCATTTTAGGCCATATGATCATTTTGCACATTCATCATTACACAAATTAGGAAAAGTAATTAAAGCAGAAATTATCCCTTGAATCTTCAACAGGAGTAATATACTAATTTATATGATATTAATGAGGTTCTTCACATCGATTAAGTATAGTTTTCCATAAACGGCCTTGATGGGCTGGTGATTACCAAAGTGGACCTCTGAGCTAGAAAACTTGCGATGTGAAGAACAAGCTGCTTTAGCGTGCGATTCCAAAGACAAAGTGAATGTGAGGGCACACAGTGTGTAGTGGCTATTCCGTTTCAAAATGATAGCCACTGCCCCAGCAATAGAAGAGCAGTTTTAACGCACCTTTGTTCCTTTGTTGTTGATCCAGGCATGCGGTCATTGTTTGAAAATAATAATTAAACACAAATATCCTACCTATAGAAATAAATCTTTATGATCCTACCAAAACGTTGTAGGCTAATGTTGTAATAGTGGTGGTTTCTTAAATGATATCAAATAAGAAGAAACAGGATGACTAGATGTGTTTAAAATACTGTTTGGTCTCAACTAAAGCTAGGACTTCCAAAAAACCACCTCCACCCGTGTTTCCAGCTTTCCTTCATTAATTATACCACACCCACAATTACTATGGTGTGGCCGATTTGCCTGGCCTATATGTCAATCAAAATCAGTGGATCAGAACTATATACCAAAATATGGGAAGTCTTAAAATAATAACTATTGTTCTTTAAATATAAACAAAAACTGCTTTTTTGGCTCCTGCACAGTGGACTGCCCTGGGCTTCATTTAGAAGAAGCATCAATGTAGTGTGGTCTGTATGAGGCATGCCCCCCCTTTCAAATGAATCACAGTTAAGTATCCCGAAGCTAGGGGACAAGTTGGCCCCTGAGGGTAAAGTGGCATTTTGCTCAGGGCTCGAAACTCGTGCACTGTGAAAAGCCCTAATTAGAAGAACATAAAGGCAGCACTGGGATTCATCTTGTAGCCGGACAGTGACAACATGCCCTGTAACAGAGATGATGTGGGAGACTGAACACATTAATGTTAGGGAGAAACAGAAGAGCAACACTTAAAAGGTCAATAGGATGAGATTGGATTGCTTTGGACGTCTAACGAGCCCACGCGGCTGATTATTAATATCTCATGAGTGAAACTGTAACATATGGAAAACTCTGTTTGAATAACATTAATGTTATTCACCACCATGGGGGAATACAATAAAAAAAAGAAAAAAATCGAACATTGTCTTTAAGGAGCTGGCAAGAAGAAAATCAATTTAGAGTTTTACCAGAAATTGAGAACTTGAGTAGAGCAGTATTTCCTCTGATGATAAAATAACCCCAGTTTGTGAAACACTGAGAATTTCATAATCAAATATCATTGAGTTATTTGAGTATGGAGAGGATTTTAACTTAAATTCCAAATTATATTGTACTTCAATTCAATTTTAATTATAGTCTCAAATCATAACAGATGTTATCTCAGGACACGTTACGGATAGATTAAAAAATGTACAGAGATCCGACATATTCCACAAGAAGCGTTTGGTGCGACGTCGGCGAGGAAAAACCTCCTTTTAACAGATAGAAACCTCAGACAGAACATGACTCTTGGTGGTATGACTGACAGCAGTAGTAGTAGCAGTGGGTGTCGACCAGGACCAATGGCCGCAGCTGCAACCACAATCCAGGTATACAGTGCACAGCATAAATGAGCACACCCATGCTAAATTTGACTAAAAAGAGGAATAAAAAATCATCTTTTGGAAATTGAACTTAATGCCTTAATTAACAAAATGAGGAAAAATCCAACCTTTAAGGACACCAATTTTCTTTGTGAATGAATAATGTATCGTAAATAAATAAATGTTCTTCCTTAAAATACAGGGGGCATAAGTCAGTACACCCCTATGTTAAATTCCCATAGAGGCAGGCAGATTATTATTTTGAAAGGCCAGTTATTTCATGGATCCAGGACACTATGCATGCTGATAAAGTTCCCTTGGCCTTTGGAATTAAAATAGCCCCACATCATCACATACCCCTCACCATACCTAGAGATTGGCATGGGGTACTTTCCAAAAAAAGCACAAGGACTCCGGGGAAGTAACATGCATGAATGGGTCATGAATGAACACAGATGGAGAGAGAGACATTTGGGAATATAACCTGCAGAGTCGAGCTGAAGGCTTCTCTAACCTCAAACCACGTTTTCGAGTGTAGTTTATTTCTTTGAAGAAGAATCTCATGATTTCCCAGATTTTTCATCTACGAACAGTTGACAGATTCAAAATCCAAATCAAACCGCCACTTTTTGCCTTGTCCATGTGACTTTTTTATTACATTTGCTTATAAAATATAAATGCAGTTGAAGGTGTACAAACACCTTGGATTCACATGCGATATTCCTGACAGGTGCAGAAATCTGTTGATGTGTTTCACACTTAATATGAATCATGTTGCTCTGCAGCTCCTCTGGACATTTCAATTACCACACCCGCTCATCTGGTGGGAGTGCAGGTGAATTTGGAAGTCACCATGCTAACATGTTTGTGACAGGGCCCCAGCCTTGGAGAAATATGTGCCGTCAAAAAAAGCTGCGTTCTACATTATATGTATCAGATGAACGGCGCCCACCCTCCCTTTTTGCCGACCAGCACAGAGAAACAGTGAATAGCATCTCATCTCCGAGCACGGTGCACACATCTAGTCTATATCGACGACGCTCCACTTTCAGGATTGCTCCTGTGCCGCCTGAAATCCCGCCAGATGTGTTTCATTCAGCCAGATGTCCGTCACCTTCCTCTGTATCTGTGTTGGCGTTCTAAACTCCGGTGGATTTGTGAGGACTATGGTTAACTGCTCCTCAGATCTCTGCAGGGTAAATCCAGACAGCTAGCTAGATTAGGGACACAAACCCCTGTCTCTGGGGTGAAAGCCCTGTGTTGTTTGACACTACTCTCTACATACTACTCTCTACTGTTGTCTCTCTTCATACTACTCACTACTGTTGTCTCTCTTCATACTACTCTCTACTGTTGTCTCTCTACATACTACTCTCTACTGTTGTCTCTCTACATACTACTCTCTACTGTTGTCTCTCTTCATACTACTCTCTACCGTTGTCTCTCTTCACCAGTCTACACTTGTATACTTCAATTAAAAATGTATAATGTAAAAACATACTGTATATTGTATAAATAATGTATGAAAAATATATTAAATAAACAAAACAGGTAAAAAGAAAATAAACCTTGTAAATTAACTTTTCAATGAAAAAATAAAGTTTAGTGCACTTAGCAGCATTTATTAAACTTCTGAGAATACAAATCTGCAAGCTTCACAGAAAGTGACATGTTATTATTAATCTCAACACTATTTACTCCTGTTGAATCACATCAGACTAGGGCTATCTGAAGTCAGTTCTTGTTCACCTTGTTTGTTAGATCATTGTTCATTTGGTGAAGTGTTGTATCTGTGTTTTGGGGATCCTACTATTACATGTCCTGTTGCACTCATCAGGATCTTATCTGAGCAGATTTCTGTCATTCAAACAACTCTTAGGCTAGTTGTAATTTAAAACTCGTCCAGCCAATTTAATAAAATGAAGGGTTTTATTCGTGCTCGAGTCCATAGATGCAGTTAATGGATACAGGCACGGAGAACTGAAGGCTCTGTTAGCAACGATTAGCTCCGTTAGTGGTTAGCTCCGTTAGCGGTTAGCTCCAGTTAGCTCCGTTATAGGAGTGCATGAGACTGCCACAGACAGGGGTAACAACCAGACTCTGATAAATGACATTCGGGGAGCTTCCACAGCGCTGTGGCCGCGGTGTTTTGTACGGTTGTATCAGTACGGTTAATCCCAAGGCAAGAACACCAGCAACATGCTACTGCTAACGGTAGCGTCTGAGCCTGAAGTGACTGTGCGAGGGGAGGGGCTGGAGGCAGCTGGTCTGGATGCGCTGTAAAAAATGTCACCTATTCATGTTTTTAACACTAGGCTGTCCGCAGATGCGCCTGCCTATTAATCGGCTTGATATACTGGGATATTGGCCGATGCCGATTATGTAAAACAAATGCCAAAAATCGGTCGATTAATCGGTCGGCCGAAGTAGCTCATACAACCACACTTCAAAAAATCGGAACTCTCCCTTTAAGTACAGTATAACGATACCGACAAATGTGCACACACATGGCTGCGTCCTTACAGAAGGAAGATTAGAAATGTCCCAAGGCAGGTGGAGAGAAAAGGAAAATCCTTCATATTTAACTGACTGTATTAACCAGATTATGGGCCACAGATAGGATTGGAGTTAGAAGAAGGACGGGCTGAGACACGGAGTCAAGTTTCAGGGTCAACAAATGAATGGAAGTCACAGTATAGTCTGTATGTGAGTGTGCGTTTCCCTTTGATATGTTCTGGTGTCAGGTGCGCTGATTGTGTCTGCAGGCGCCGCTTTTGATCTACAAGGGTCTTATAAAATATTCACACAAAGAAAGACATCAGCAAAAAAACAAAAAAACAGAGGGAAATAATGCAACTTTTTCTGTTATTTAATGGCACAGCAAACGAGCAAAAGGACAAACAGAAAATAACCATAAACAAAGGAAATAAATAAATAAAAGAAAGAAAGAAAGGAATTGTAAACAAGAGAAAAGCTCATTTTCTGCAAATCCTGTTCTTTCCAGCCGTTGCTCTCGGCCTTCCTTTTAGCGATGCTGAACTTCTAACAGCGTGGCGGTGTTCAAGTGCGCGCTGTCGCTGCATTAGTAGCCCGCTCCATTAGGGAAAGGTCAGGCATGCAGGCACATATCGAACACGGCCGTCCTGCCGATGTCTCAAGCTGCTCGTTTGAAAAGGCGTTCTTTCTTTCAATGGCTCGCCGAGCATTTGTATTACTCTGGAAATCAAGTTAAAAGGTCAACTATTCGACGGCCTCCTTTTGTTTTGTAAGTGCCAGTGGGTGGGTTTGAATGTGTGTGTGTGTGTATGTGTGTGTGTGTGTGTGTGTGTGTGTGTGTGTGTGTGTGTGTGTGTGTGTGTGTGTGTGTGTGTGTGTGTGTGTGTGTGTGTGTGTGTGTGTGTGTGTGTGTGTGTGTGTGGTTGATTGGGAGAAAAGGAGAGTTATTCTACACTTCTGTTCCCCGGCGTCCTTGTCTACCTGTCCTCCCTCTCTCCTTTGCCTCCCTGGATCCATTAATCCATCGTCCTGTGACACCCATTCATCTTTTTTGTCGTTTTTGCATCTGTCTGTCCTCCCTGCATTCATTCATTTCCCTATTCATCTGTCATCCACTTGCATCCAGCTTGTACCTCTACTAACATCTGAGGAAAGCACAGAGAAGTTGCTTTATCTGGTCAAATCCTTCTCTTTTATTTTCTCTACTCTTTCCTTTATTTCTTACCCATGTTTAGTCGTCTTCTCTTCTGTCTTCTGTTGTTTCCGACTCTCTTTGTTTCAATTGGCTGAAGTCATTTTTTGTTTGACTTTTTTATGGCTTTGTCAGACGTTTTTTGTGACATTTTTGTCACATTTTGTTGCATTTTGAAATTAGAATTCTGCAAATCAAGCAAAAACAATTATACATTTTTTACAACAACCTCTTTCACAGCCTGACTATGAAAACTCTCTCTTTCTCTGCTTCTGGGGGGTTTTCTGAATCTCAACTTCGGCAAATCTGCCAAATTATGCTTTAAATGTCACGTAATTGCAGTTTGAAACACGGGCCAAAATTTATCGTGAACCTTAATTGATATGCAGGGCCAGATCTAAATCTGCAAGGGGCTGGATTCGGCCAGCGGGCCTCAAGTTTGACACATGTGCTTCAGCAGGGTTTCCACGGGGTCTAGAAAGTCCTACATTCGCTGAAGTATTGTGTTCTAGGTCTTAAATAATTTATAAACAGGTCTTAATTTTCCTACGTCCATGTAACGCCTCTAATGCTTACTAAAATGTTTTTTATTTATTCTGTGGCATTGTAGAATATGTGTGCTCATAAAAGAGCTGTGTGCAGTCACTGAGGAAGTGGTTCAAGGAAATGTCACTGACGCATAGAAGGTTAAGTTTAAGCCTTTTATGGCATAAGAATGCATTGTGTATCAGATAGATAAGCAGAAGGTTACAAGGACAGACGAGGAAGTTGCATCACACAGAGGCCCCGACCTTGACGTGTGTGTGTGTGTGTGTGTGTGTGTGTGTGTGTGTGTGTGTGTGTGTGTGTGTGTGTGAAAGATAACAGTTTTTCCCTAGAAACAAGAAGACAACCCCCAGCATAAAAGCTGAAGGGAGAGGATAGATCAGAGTTCACTTCAGACGAAATCTTGGTGGACCGGGCTCTGAATTCATGTCTGTTGCTCGGGAAACTTAGTCTCTGTTTTTGTGAACTCACAGCTGTGTTGCAACTCTTATGCTGGACTCAGTAAACTTTGCTTAACTGAACTCTTTGTCTCAGATTGATTCTTGTGTTCTGGTAAACTTAAGTCCGATGAAAGAAGGCGCGGGAATTAATAAATTGGAGTCAGATTTGACAGACCTTAGGGCAATTAATTAGAACAAATTCCTTACAGTGTTGTAGTTCTTTCTTTCGCTAGTCCAAATATAATTTGCTGTATATGTACAGATCATTATTAATCTGTTGCTTTTATTCAATTTATCTACTTTGCAAGTACTTTTGTGACTCTGCATTTCATTGTACTTTTATGTTGTGATATGTCTTAAATTTCATTCATAAAGGTTCATTCACAAATATAATTTGCTGTATATGTATAGATTATTATTACACTGTGACATTATTACTTGTATTCAATTTGAATACATTTATATTTACTTTTTAAATACTTTTGTGAGTGCAAATTTGTTGTAATTTTATGTCGTGATATAGGTCTTAAATGTCATTCATAAAGGTCTTAAAAAGGTCTTAAAAACTATTAAATTTGACTTGGTAAAACCTCCAGAAACACTGTTTAGATGCAATTCGGTCGGTGCCTAAAAACTTGAATTCGGTACCCAGCCCTGTACTTACGTGCCAAATAAATGTAGGAAATGTTGTGCCAGTCAAAGACATGTAACCGGAATTAAACTTTTTAGGCCTGTCTCCGCTCGCTCTCTCCTCACCTTTCTATATCTCGTCCTCGTCCCCGTTCATTTCATCTCCTCTCTTCTGTTACAAACAGAACTCCAATGAACAACACAATATTTGGCTTAGATTAGAATTTGGCAGTGGTGGGATGTAACTAACGGGGCATTCACAACAACAAAAAAGCGGTCTGGCAATTTTCCGCAGGGGGGTGCGGCTGTGGGGGGAGTGTCAATTAAAACGGCCCAGGTCCGTGCGCCGGGTTCAAAAGGGTTGTACTTAGTGTCTTCATTAATCAGAGGTGTGTTTTGGGCGTAACATGCAATAAACCAATCAGAGATCATCTCCCATTCCCTTTAAAAGCCAGGCGCGTTTGGACTTTGGAGCATTGCTGTGATGATATTTTTATTTGTAATCTTCTGCATGTGTGTGTGCTGCTGTGCGTCCCTGTGTGTGTAACAAGCACAGTGTGCACGCGCTGTGCACGAGCCTAGGAGCATTTTACTAATGGGTTGTTAAAAGAACAATGAAATGCTGCGTTATTGACTTTAGACCAGGTTTTTGTTGGTCAATGGCGCGATCACTTCCCGCTGCCTCAAGATAGCAATACTCCCAGAATGCACCTGAACACACCTCCCTGTAAGACCAGCACGCCCAGAATGCACCTGAACACACCTCCCTGTAAGACCAGCACGCCCAGAATGCACCTGAACACACCTCCCTGTAAGACCAGCACGCCCAGAATGCACCTGAACACACCTCCCTGTAAGACCAGCACGCCCAGAATGCACCTGAACACACCTCCCTGTAAGACCAGCATGGGCCACAGATGGACGCAGGTGCATTTGCTATTTAAACGACGTGGGCGCTGGACGGGAAACTGACAACTGCGTCGGTCTTAAACTAGCAAAGACACTTGGGTCGGGCTTTGCTCCATGCTGCACCGGGTGCAAGATAGGGGCCTGAGAGAGAAGGCAGCTTTATTTCACAGGAAAGAGAGAAAGAAAAGAGACGAGCAAGACATAGCTTTGTTGTTGCAGGAAATATTCAGCTGTTCCACAAACTCCACGGCCAGTTCACAGCTTGTGTTTGGTGTTTTAAAACTTTCTCGTGGCAGAGAAAGAGGCAGTGATGTTTCCTGTTTCCTGTACAGGACTCTCACACCGCCTCAAAACACACCCACAAGTCTGATCTCTGTTACATGATTGGACACCGCAGCGTGACACAGGGCTGCGTTTCTCCAAAAGTTGAGCCGGTCTCAACTTTTCGCCGCAGGCCCGCTGCGTTTTCACCGGACGTCGGATGGCTGACTGTCTGAACACGGCTTAAGTACATCTACTCCAGTACTGTACTTCAGTCCAAATGTTGAGGTACTTTACTTGAGTCTTTTCTTTTCATGCCACTTACTACTTCTTCTACTCCGCTACATTTAAGAGAGAAATATTGTACTTTTTACTCCACTACATTCATCTGTTACAGCTTTAGTTACTAGTTACTTTACACATTAAGATTCCTGCACACAAAACACATGTAGTTTATAAAATCTGATGTTTTATTTTAAAGTAAACTAGCCAACAATATAACGGCTACAAGTCAGCTGAGAGGATCAGACCATTAAACACACAACTGGTTGGATCCTTTACACTTTCTACAATGTTTTAATACTTTAACTACATTTTCCTGATGATACTTATAAACTTTTACTGAAGTAACATCTTCAATGCACGACTTTAACTTCTAACAGAGTATTCTTACAGTGTGGTATTAGTACTTTTACTGCAGTTAAGGATCTGAATACTTCTTCCACCACTGGAATTGGGTTTTGTGTCTTTGCAGTAAAATGATACAAAAGTATAATTTGGCTTTTGCACATTTCTCCCTGCATCACAAACTCTGCTGCAGACAAACAGAGCTTCACAATTTCCCAGGTATGTAGTTATTAATTTGCACTCTGATTGTTTGTATTATTTGCATATTATTCTATTTGTCAGCAGTGTGTAGAGTAAGGAGTTGGCAGGGTACCTGCCCGCTGATTGCAATGTGCCTGAAATTAGAGCGGAGGTGTGAAATGATGCAATGATTATTAGATTTGTTGCTGTTTGCTGTAATTTTCTGTGGCGGAGCGTTCTGTCTGATATGTCCGTCCACCGCCTTGTTAAAGACAATTCAAGGAGACAAGGAGGGAAATTGACTATGTGTGTCAAGCGAGGCCCAGCGTTGAAATTGAAATCTGCATTCAGCCAGCGAGCTGATACACCTTGTTTCTCTCTCTCTCCCCCCTCCGCCTGCTCTCTTTTTCTCATTTCCCCTCATCTGTAACGATCACACCTTTCTATAGCAGCCCCTTGTAAACGTAGAACTCTCCGTATGTATGTGCTCCTGTCTCTCTTTCCGTCTCTCTGACCTCACTTCTCATTTGTAGCAATCACTCGCTCGCAGCCACACACAATCCTTGTACTCTCAAACCACTTTCACGCCGTTTGATGTCTGATTTATTTGAAATCGATTCCCCCACCCCCACACACGCTCGTGGTTTGTTGATGAATCTGTCTGTGATCCGTCTTTTTGGGATTTTACCTGATATCAGGAGGGTCTGGCAATCACGCCGCCTGAGGCCCATGTATGATTTAGCAGAGATCAATACGCAACTCTTGTCTTGGCTTCAAAGACAACTCATGTTTAAGGACCTTTTCTGAAAAGGAAAGATCTGTGTAGGCTGCCCCCCCCCCCCGGCCGTTTTGGTCCTAGTCGCCTAACACCTACCAAACACTAGAGCAGTGGTTCTCAAGCTTTTTTCAATAATGTTCCCCCTTTGAACAGTTTTTTTAAGCCATGTACCTCCTAAACAGCGCGAATAATTTTTGGTAGAAAAAAAAAAGAGGATAAAGAGGAAGAATACAGCAATGTCAGCGATAGAGTTACTAAACAACAGCCTTGTACCTGGAAAACATGTAGATGCTGATGGAAAAAGGAGACAAAACTTGTAAGGAAGAAAGGCAAGAATAGGTCAAAACAAACGATAAAACCTTCAAAAAAAGGTGACAAACTTCAAAAACAGCGACAAAAACTTTGAAAAAAGCGACAAACTTGGAGAAAAAAAGCCAGTAGAAGTAACTACAGCCTTGGAATTGAAAAACATTTTGCAAAAAAATCTTACGTACTCCCTGCAGTCCTCCAGAGTACCTCTAGGGGTACACATACCCCCATCTGAGAAACACTGATCTAAATGACCGGTATCCACCGGACCAAATGATAACGTAGATTTGGGTGCCTCATTTCAGTGCCACTTAAATACCTATGCTGCTTAGTTAACAGTACAATTGGCAGCAGGTAATATTCGCCAAAAGAACCAAGCAGGCCTGTCTTGTTGCACCATGTGATACTTCAAAACTTGCCATTTTCAGCGTGTAGCTTGCTAGCTCGAGGTTTGTTGTTTCCCATAGCGAAGGTAGGGCTTATTTTATAAAACAAAAATAAATAACATACAACATAAAAATCTTTTTATTGGTTTTTCAGCTCCAACTACGTGAGCCCCGTCTCTGTGTACTGTAGATTTTTTTCTCGCGTGTCTACGACTTCTAACGTTAGTAGTATCAAGTACTGAATCCAGCCTAAGTGAAGATATTTTGAGAACAGCAACACACACAAAGAGGAAGGTGAGGGGCGAAGCCTGCCATGCGCCAGTGAGCTACACGCCAGATGTCAGGCTTTATCCTGGAAATGTACTTCTGTTGACCCAGACTTCCCAATGTGTAACCTTTGGCTTCATCGCCCAACTCCAGTTACACTTCATACAAATAATATGCAGGATGGAGAAGTTGGACGTGATGATAGCCAGATTGTTGTTTGAAAAAGTGAGTGAAGTGGCCAGCGGTGTCTGAATTCAGAGCACAGCCTGGCATGGGGCCAGACTAATGCCTGGAGGCCCGGAGATGCTGCTCCTTTAGCAGCCTCGTACATCAGCTGCAGAGCTCGATACGAGCAGCCAGCAGATGGACACGAAGGGAACGACTCTGGAGAATTCAAGGAGGTTGAAGACAGATGGGGTGGTGTGTTCTGGATGAGTTGCATGAGCTAGAAAGTAGCGATTCTGTACTGGATCTGGATTGGGATGAGAGAGTTTTTGCCAAAATGGTGAAATATGTCTTTAAATTGCCTTACATTACTAGTTTTTAAAGTTGCACATGATGGGAATGCTCAGAGGGCCATCATGTTGAAACCACTATGCAACATTACGTTCAGCTTTAAAAAGTTATATCAAAATAATAATATCACATAATAATATTTTACGGTTTTGTCATCTTTGTGTTAACTCTCCTGTTCTAAAATATAAGATGGTTTTCCATGGGGGAATGCAAACTGCTGCCGATTGGAAAGAACTGAGCTAAAGTTTGGCTGAATTGAAGTGTTTATTGCATAAGCTGAAGTTAACGAGGACGAGCTCCGACTTCACTGACAGACACCAGACACATTCCCCCTGCCTGAAAAGGCCATGAACTCCCCTAATGATGTGTTTGGATGCTGCTGGGTGGGTGGCTTACTTTCCAAGCAGAGCCAGGGGAGCAGACACCCCAAAATCCACATCACAGATGAACACTATATACTGCAGATACACACTGAGACATGCAGGCTACATGCACGTCACACATGAACACTATATACTGCAGATACACACTGATACATGCAGGCTAACAGGTTTCTAGTGAGGCAAAGCCTGTTCTTACGTGTAGCGTTGAGACTTTCCTCGCCAGAAAAAAACAGCCCAGCTTCCTTTGATTTATGTTCTCATCGGATGAATTTGCACCTAACAATTCATGCCCACTGCCAATAAGATAAGATAATATGATATAAGATAAGATAAGCCTTTTGTTGTTTCCTATAGGAAACATTTGTCTTGGGCAGACGAGAGAACAACAATGGCGACCCATCGTACGTAAACACACAATGAGCATACATGAAACATAAACATACAATTATATATTGTATATGTGCGCCTGCTCTACCAAATGAGCCACGTAACTCTTATCATAACGTCAATACTGTCCGGTAGCAGCTCGTGTTTCACTTATATTGAGCCGAAGCAATCTGTTTTACTATATATTGTACCATTGACGTGTAGTTTCAGTGAAACCAGCTTTTTAAATTTACAATAACTACAAACCCGACCTTGTTGTTTATGAATAAAAACGTGAATATAAAAACATGATGCAGGGAACCCACTTGCGAGCTGGATCACACACAGATTCAAAGGTTACATCAGTCAGCTCAGCAGAATCTCTCAGCGTTTGTGGTTTAATTTTGCAGTGTGAAAGTAGGTTTCAGTTTGCTTTACAGAGGGTTTAATTATTACTAATCTTTGATGTGTGCTCCAGAGAACACACAATCGCGGGTCATTTTAATTGCGCTTTGATGTTAAATGAGTTATAGCCTACTCCTAGATATTCAGAGCAAGCAAAATAATGTTTAATTTTGCAGACAGAAAGACTGAAGACTTTGTTCACACACACAGTAACGTCTCCTCAGTGTTGTCAAAAATCTGTGCCTCTCCAGGGGTGATGATTTTCTAAAATCATGTATATCTATACCTTGAATATTAGCTAATATTATTATTATTATAAAATCGGACAAAGTCTTTGCTGTGAGTCATTTTATGAAATGATTTATTTCAGATCTTTCTTTTTGCTATTTTCCTTTAGTTATTTGGTTACTTTGACACTAGTCTCGCATTGCCAGACCTTCCTCCACAGCGCTGCAAAGGAGGGTCTGGCTAGTCCACACAGTGTTCCTGGATGAGAGAAAAACATGCTCTGGTTTATTGACATTTCTTTAAACCAATCACAATCATCTTGGGCGGTGCTAAGCTCTGGACGGAGCCACGGTGCCTCTGCTAAATATCCTCGGGAAGGAACTTGTTTTGGTGGAACATGCGTACGTTCAAAAGTAGTTTTATTCGTGCAACAGAAAACTCTGATTGAACAGATAGCTGATAGCAGATAGCTGTCTGGATTTACCCTGCAGAGATCTGAGGAGCAGTTAACCATAGTCCTCACAAATCCACCAGAGGTTAGAACGCCAACACAGAGACAGAGGAAGGGGACGGACATCCGGCAGCATTTCCTGCAGCACCTGAACAATCCTGGAAGTGAAACGTCGTGGATATGGACTACTTTGAGACTTGAAAATCGTGCAGCCCTACTACATGTGTGAAAGATAGACTTTGGACATTGTTCGGAGTTCATATGATAAAACGGATTATGTTTTTTCATCAAATTGAAGATTGAAGAATAAACGGCCTCATAGGAACAAATGATAAGCTCTCTGTGAAGGCAGACTGTACAGCGTTACGTCTCTGAAGCCCGGTTGCCAGGGTTGTAGTACTCGAGTCCGGTCTTGGACTTGATTCCGGATTCAAGACGGTTTATCTATGGTCTCGGACTTGTCTCGGTCTCTGCCACTGGTCTTACCAAATATGGCTGTTGGTCTCGACCAAGTCCAGCTGTCTTTATTATGTTTATAACCAATCACACACTAGATTATCTTTGCACGCCCTGCATCTGCGTGCCCTGCTTACGTTATTGCCATTCATTTTCATTGATTAACACACACTGTAACAAACGAAGATGTCCGCCAATTCTGCCATAATCAAATTTTACAAATCACCAGGAATTTCTCAGCACTGCACTCAAAAAAAAACACAGGGCAGGCTGCAAATTTTGTTTTTGTCCTGGACTCGGTCTTGAATCGGACTTGAAACCTCTTTGGACTCGATCTTGACTTGGTCTCGACTAGTCCTGGTCTTGGACTTGTCTTGGACTCGACAAAGGTGGTCTTGACTACAGCCCTGCCAGTTGCCATGGCAGATCTTTTGCTGTGTTGCAGTCAGTATTGCATGTGAGGTTGCACACACACAACATGACCCGCAGGTAAGGATTGTCTCTACAGTACATTCTGTGCTTTTCTTTAATGACAGCAAATGTCTCACACTTTGGGTGTTTCTAGTATGCAATTAGGTACTTGTGAGTAAAAACTGTCCTTTTCTTGAATCATTTAATCATCTCATTTATTGATCTGAACAGATTTATAGTCATCAGGCCCTGAGATTACAGGAAGAGCAGTCCATCACCACACTTCAGTTACGACGATAGCTCCAACTGTAAAATCTGTGAAGCTTTTGTTCATCTTATTTAACATGTCTTGTTTTCTCAGTTGATCTCTCAGTATGTTTCCCTGCTGTTTTAACAGGATCAGCCGTATGTTCCCACAGCCCAATGGTCCCACACCCCTATGTTCCAACACCCCTATGTTCCAACAGCCCTATGTTCCCATATTTCTAAGATTTTTCTTAAAAGTAGGCCCTATGTTAGGGTTAGGGTTACATTCCATATGTAGTCCATTGCTACTAGATAATAGGTTGGGTGTAATTAGCTACCAAATTGGGAGAAAGGGGGATAAAATCTGATACAAAGTTATGAAAAAGAAAATGTGGGAACATAGGGCCTAATTTTGAAAAAAATCTTAGAAATGTGGGAACTGTGGGAACATAGGGCCTTATTTTCAATGAAAAAAAAATTCTTAGAACTGTGGGAACACAGGCACGCTCCCGTTTTGACAATAGTCCTGTCAGAACATAAAGTGAAGACATACTGAATCATCATCATGATTTTAACATTACTAAGTCCCTTTTCTGCAGAGAAATGATGAGCCGTGCAGATACTGTTAATCTCAAAGACACAAAGACAGTATAACCAATGACCAATTAAACCAAATAAGTTCAGAACGATGGCTGTGCAGCATAGACTTTATTCCGTTAATGGAATAAAGAAACTTTTCTTATACTGGAGACTTTCACGACTAGGTTGCTTTCACACCTGCCTCGTTTGGTCCGTTTAAAACGAACCCTGGAGCGTTTTGGTCTGATAGTCCGGTTGTTTCGGGGCGGTGTGGAAGCTCATCTGGAGCGGACCAAACAAACAAACTCTCTGTTCTCTTCCAAATGAACTAGAGTTCAGTTCACTTTAAGTGAGAACTAGCCTAGAAATCTAGACCACCCTAGCAGCAGCAAATGTAATTTGCAACCAGGGTCGTCTAGCAACTTTCCGTTGGCTTGTGAGCTGGAAAAACCAAACTCTAGTCAGGTCAATCACATCGTGTATAGAGTCGGTGGGCGGGATTAACATAATGACGGAAGAGTTGCAACAGTTCGACGTGAATTCCCTGCTACTTGAAAACAAAGAAGATGGCTGCTGGCGAACAGCGGTCTTTGGAATCGGCATTGGCCGCGACTCTGGAAGACTTGGAGTTCAGCTTTTCTTTGAGAAAAGAACAAAGAACGGCACTGAAGTCATTCTTAAAAAAAGGAAGATGTGTTCAGAGTTTAGAGTTTAATCTATCACATAGCGTTGCTCTGATTGGTTGTAGAGCTGTCCTATTGCGTGCAGAGAGAATTTGAAAGACAACCGTTTATCCCGCCCCTCGGATTGAGCCCTGCCAATGGGGAGTTCCCAGACCCAACATCTGGATGTGGGTCTGACTTGTCAGGCTAAGTGAGAACACAATCCGACCTAAATACAGCAAGTGAACCAAAAACAGAGCATTTACTAGCCTGCAGCTTCAACCTCGCACACAATTTACAGACTGATATAAAATTTAAGGGACGATAACTTTCAGATCCACAAGCTGTTCTGATCACACATCGCTTGTTGTCTGCGTGACATCATCAGTCTGCGTGACATCATCATCTCTCTTTCTTTCACTCGCTGTTTGTCAGCTGCTTACATTGTTGGCCTTCTTCTAAAATATTAGTAGCACTAAAGCGCCAGTTATTTTTGACAACGTAGTGTCGGCGAGTTTCACTCGGATATTCTGTCCAATAAACAAGCGACCGTTTCCATCGTGCGACATTCATTTACAATGTCTAGTGTTTGACAAAGTGCAGAGTGAAAGCAAACCCACGCATGTAATGCTTAAACTTCACCTGAATTGCACTGGGTTTACAGAACTATAGGTGTTAAAGCGGCCCAAATTCTGTAATATCTAGCACACAGATCTTACTATCGCTCTCCACACTCACTGCTGATCACACACTTTGTAGCGCCCGGCTCTCAGGACACTCACAAACACGCAGCAGTAACACACAGCCCTACTTAAAAATCCACAGCTCCACTTCTTGTTTACTAAAACTAAATGATGCAACCGAGGGAACGACATGATGCAACCCAAACTCCTTCTGCTGTTCGGCAACATGCTGAGCCAGCCTCCACACTGCAAACATATCCATATGAAGCTGTTTAGTCTTAAGTGTTCGAATGTTAATTTATCTGCATATTACACCTCGCTGCTTAACACTTCAGCAGCCCCAAGTGGAATATTTTCTCTCTCTCTCCTCTGGGACAGTAAACTGAATATCTTTGAGTTGTGGACAAAACAAGACATTGTAGGACATCCTCTTGGGACTTTGGGAAACACTGATCCACATTTTTCACCTTTTTCTGACATTTTAGAGACCAAACAACAGGAAATAATCAACAATTAAAATAAAATTGTTAGTTGCAGCCCTACTATTGAATAAGTCACTTCCTGTGGTCGGATCATTTTCTTGAGAAGCCCTCTGGTGAATGTGAGCCGTCTCACCTCCCGCCTGCCCTCTGTACGTCAACACAAATTACATTAAATGATATGATGCATGGCGGGGGAAAGAAAGGGTTTATAAAAGGAAAAAGGGCTTCAGATTGAGAGGGAGAAGGTAGACAGATGGATGGGTGGAGGGATTTAAAAACAATGTCTGAGAAAAGGAGAACTATATGTCAGGAATCCTGCTTCCTAGGTTCACTTTCTGCCTCAGTTTCTGTTTTCACCTGTGAGTCTGTGTTTTTCTGAGTTCCTGAACGCATCCTGTCTAGTTGCCTGGCGACGAAGCAAGGCGGGAGAATCTGCAATCACGCTCACCTGTATCTCATCTGCAATCTGCACACCTGGTCCTGATCTTCACCTCTCCACCATTTAAGCCGTGAACTGACATCCATTCCCTGCCGGATCGTTATCCTCACCAGTATGTTTGCTAGAGTGCCAGTTAGTAAGTTTGAGAAGTTTGTTCTGCTCTTTTGTGACGTTTTACCGTTGCTAATCTGCCTGTTCCTCTGTCTTCAGTTTTGGGACCTGGAAGATTCTCTCCATCTCCGTCTGGTCGTCTGCATCACCTTTATTACTGAGTCTGCACTAATCCGTCAGCCGACTCAATTCCACCCACTGCCTCACCAGCTGGATTCCCCTGCTTCCACGTACCAAAACCAAATAAATACTTAAATTTTTTTCCACTCTTACCTTGTCCTTGTCTGCTTTTGGGTTCCTGTCCTAGTGAAGCGTGACACTATATGAACTATAACATTTTCTTAAGGGATTACCACTGAAACCCACTGAATACTGCACCTCAGTCTTCCTCAAACCTAGGGAAAACACTGCTAGTGTTGTTGTTGCCTAAATTTAACTCTTTTTTTCACAACTTTGACCTGTTTAGAAACTGCGCCCAAAACAGCGACAAGATTACGTTGACATGATTAAACCGCCGGCAGTAGGAAGAACGGTCGTGTGTGTCATTTTGGCAGCTTTGGAAATCAATCTATAATGTTGTTTAGGTATGAGAAAGTGTTGAGACTGACTTACTAGAAAAAGCCAAAATGGAGACCAATGGATTCAACAAACAGCTTCTATTAACGTCTTGTTAAATTTTAAGAGCGGCTGTATGACTAAGACGACTTCTATCAACCTGTCTCGTCTCGCCTTTATCTCCCCGTTTACTGAGAGAGCTGGATGGACAGCAACTGTGTGTGTGTGTCTGTGTGTGTTTATGGTTGTGTTTCAAGGTAGCAGGCCTCGTGCTGTAGTTTATAAGGTTTATTTGGAGGTTTATGTGGTGGCACTGGGCCTGCATTTATATCAGCAGGAAATGAGGTCATTATTGCCTCCCCCAGCTCCAGACACACACACAAACACAAACACACACACACACACACACACACACACACACACACACACACAGAAAAACGCACACTTTTCAGAGGCATGAGGTTGCATACCTAAACACTGACACCTCTAAACAGATGTCTGTAATTTATATGGATAATCATTAAACCCAAAACAAACAGCACCCACACACACCCTGCATCACCTCTCTCTCTCACTTTCTCTCTAACACACACACACGCACACACACACACACACACACAGTGTCAGTGTGTCTCCATGGTTTGCGGTCAGACTAAAATTGGTTGCACCTGTTACCAGACTCAGCAGTGATGCACAGGTTTGTGGATTACCTCTTCGCTGCCGAGCCAGTGTTGTCATCCAGAGGGAGATTTACCAGTGGATAAACACAGACCTCCGGGTACTGGAGACAGAGTTTAAGATGAAAACACAGACAACAACCAAAAACAAGTTGAGGACTATTTTAATGTCCCCAGTGTTAGCATGGTTAGCATCGCTGATTGACAGGTCCTAAAGCATCCCCTACTTTATTGTCTGTTTTAAAATAAATGTGACCATCATTTACTAAATGAACATCATGCTGTGTTGAAGAAGACTTAAAACGAGTGATTGAGACCATAAACTCATTGGGAAAATGTTTACTGAGGTAATAAATCCAGAGAGATGTAGGCTCATTTTCTCACAGACTATGCTATAGAAACAGACTTCTTGTTGGAGCCAGTGGAGGCGCCCCCTGCTGGAGGTTAGAGAGAATACACGGGTTTCCTGTTTCCAAAGCCAGATTGGTGAGCTGGTCTGCTACTGCAACAACCTTAAGTATTGAAGCTTTCCTTATTGTTTGTATATAACTGCTGACTCAATAAAACGTGGTTTTAGTTGGAACTATTTGTCTGTCTTTAATTTTGCATTGTTACTGTGATATATATGTATGGCTATAATTGTCGTTTTAGGCTAATGTAATAGCCAATGTTAGCAGCAGGGTTACCCCTGAGTGCACCCCTATGGTTGGTTTATGCCTTAAAATAATGGCCAGGATTTCCGGGAAAAAGGTACGATATGTGTGTCTCCATTTCAAAACATCACTGCAGGTTGACTGTTTTTAGCAGCAGAGGTTGATTGTGGGCGAGAGGGCGACAACACTATCGTGGTTAGCTCGCCTAAACTCTACTGCAGCTGTCTCGGCAACGTTAGCTAATGTCCGCTAGCATACGTACAGGCTAACTATAGCCAGTTAGCTTTGTGTGTAACGTAACAAAAACCCACCCATCTCGTAGGAGCGAAGCTTAATATTTCATTCAATAAAATTATGGTACAAAAGGAGCACTAACGCCACAGGTCTTATGTTGACAACGTGGACGCAGATATAAGAAACTCCAAAGGCAGGCTAGGCTAACGCTGTTGCGCTAACGGTAACAAAACATTGGCGTAGCTTTAGCTAGCAGTCTAAACTTGTCTTGAGTCCAGACCTTTAACTGTCTATGGTCCTGACTCGAGTACTACAGCCCTGCAACTTTTCTGACTGATCCAATGGGAGCCTGACTCTTACATATGACCCCAATCTGCCCTTCTTATGGCTTAAGGGCCATAACCTCCGCCGGTTTTTGACAAAAGCATGCTTCCCCCTAGGTATGTTAAACATCAGGCACCCATCACTGGCTCTGTTTGTACAATTAACCATGCAACAACTCCTTGGCATTTTGACTTACCTACTACTACTAGCTACACGAAACACGTCTTCTTTCTGCCCCCCGGTTGCGTGCGCAAGCAGTGATGACGTTGCAGAGAAATCCATGTATGCAGCTTTAAGGAGTCTCCCCTTGCTGGAAGAGAGAATGCTACATTAAGGATCTTCAGCTTTGGCTTCACTTCTCAGACCTGGAAGTTGCTGCTTGAGTAAAACATGAATCCATGAATGATAGATTTGTTTTCGTTGACAAGACTCAACTATTTGATGCAACTTTCTACATAAAATATCTGAATCAATTTTTGTTCCATGAGATTGAAATTTCTAGTTAATGTTGAATGATTACACCGTTGAAGTGTAATTTGTACTTCAAACTTCCTCTTCTTAGGGGAAATCTTTACCACCTTTAACTTCTTTTAATTACTGAACATTTCGTCTCATTGAATCCACATCCCAACCCGAGTTTTTCTAAAGTTTCTAAAGTCTGTTTTGGGGTAAAAACACGGAATGTAAATGTGGCAAACCATATGGTAATGTGAGAGAAAACAGTCAAACAAAACACCTTCATCTTTTCCTTCCAGCCTCTGCTCAGAAACTTCATCATGCATCAATCACAATCTTTCTTTTGCCCACTTGGCTTTTCATTGCCGTCTGGCTGAAGTGCTACTGGAAACTTCAACAATGCTCTCTCTTGTTGAAGTGGCCTTTGCAACACAAGGCCTTTGTCGCCCTTCATTTGGCTAGGAATGTTCCCCCTTTACTGGAATGGAGGGGGAGAGGGACAAAGACAGAGAGACAGAGGTGGACAAAAAGGGGGTGATATAGAGGAAAGAATCTGATGAAGAGGAAAAGACAGACGGTGGAAAGAGAGACGGATGCGGAGGCAGCATGCGGAGCGAGGATTGGCAAAGGTGTGCAAGGCAGTGCCAAGAAAGTGCAGCGAAATCTTTGGCCAATTTAAGTGATTAGTTCCTTTTTTCCGGATAAAAGTGAACTCATGACTGGGGCTACATCTACACACTTCGTTTTCATTTTTAAGCGGCGTTTTGAGACTGAAGCGATCTCAATCCACATAAGAGTTTTAGCTCCAATTCAATTTTATTTATAGTCTCAAATCATAACAAGAGTCATCTCGAGACACTTTACAGATAGAGTAGGTCTAGACCACATTATCATTTACAAAGCCCCAACACATTTAGTGTGACAGTGGCGAGGAAAACTCCCTTTTAGGAAGAAACCTCAGCAGACCCAGACTCTTGGTAGGCGGTGTCTGACGGTGCCGGTTGGAGATGTGATGAACAGTGGCAATAATAGTCACAATAAAGATAATGGAACAGTGACCACAAATGGTAGTCGTAGTAGTTCATGTCATAGCAGGGCACTGCAGGGCGTTACAGGATGTAGCATGGCACAGCAAAGCATAGCTGGACGTAGCAGGACGCAGCAGGACGCACCAGGACGCTGCAGGGCAACCAAGATCGTGGTGCCACCCTAATCCATGGGAATATTCTGTGCGGAAAAAAAAAACATAAGGACTCCGGGGAGTAAACTCCCCAGAGCTAGGTTAGTAACAAGCATTTCTGGGACATGGATTCACACAAATGGAAACAAATGGAAAGAGAGAGGAGAGAGCAGCTCAGTGTGTCAAAGGAAGGAAGGAAGTCCCCCGGCAGTCTAAAACTATAACAGCATACCTAAGAGAGACAGGTTAAGGAGAGGAGCCTGGTCGGGCCAGAACTCTCCCCAACCGGATCGGGCTGTACTGGCCTGCCTCCCTCTACTTTGATTATATTATTGATTATATGGTAGATTAATCTGACGACTATGAAGAGAAGCAGGTGGGCCGGGCTAGGCGGACACTGCAACTCCTCGCTCCCTAACTATGAGCTTTATCAAAGAGGAGGGTTTTCAGTTTATTCTTAAATATGGTGATGGTGTCTGCCCCCCGAACCCAGACTGGGAGCTGGTTCCACAGGAGAGGAGCCTGGTAGCTGAAGGCTCTGGCTCCCATCCTACTTTTAGAGACTCTAGGAACCACAAGTGGCTCTGAATTCTGGGAGTGTAGTGCTCTAGTGGGACAGTAAGGTACTAAGAGCTCTTCTAGATATGATGGTACTAGACCATTTAGAACTTTGTAGGTTCAGGAGAAGGATTTTAAAATCAATCCTGGATTTTACAGGAAGCCAATGCAGAGAAGCTAATATAGGAGAAATATGATCTCTTTTCTTAGTTCTTGTCAAAACATATGCTGCAGCATTCTGGATCAGCTGGAGAGTCTTAAGGGACTTATTTGAGCATCCTGATAGTAAGGAATCACAGTAGTCCAGCCTGGAAGTAACGAATGCATGGACAGGTTTTTCAGCATCGTTTTGAGACAGAATGTTCCTAACTTTGGTAATGTTATGAAGGTGAAAAAGGGCTGTTCTTGAGGTTTGTAGCAGAACTAATCTCCGTCCATATTAACACATCTGACAACACTCCTCAAAGCTCGGTGATCCCTTGGGTGTTGGGATCAATGTGTGAGTGTCTGTAAGAAAGAGACAGAGAAAATCTGATTTTAGTGGCGACACAGCGCCCAGTACAAGCAGCACTCCTACGGTTTGGTATTTTCCTAACCTTAAAATTCACTTTGCCTGGCTTTACCTTCCAGCACAGAGAGGGGAAATTGGATCATAGGCTACATCTACAATGCTATGGTTTTATTTATAAGTGGCATTTTGAGACTAAAGCGATCTCCGTCCACACAAGACCTTTTGCTCCAGTAGCAGAACTAACCTCCGTCCATATTCACACGTCTGACAACACATATCACATGACCCTTCATACACACTGGGCATGTGTGTGCCGGTGTAAACAGGAAGCAGATTGTGACGTTACTCTGCGGTTGAAAATGATGGATGTAGAAGTAGAAAACTATGTGAAAGAACAACAATGGTGAAAAGTAAGAGCAGGGATTTATTATCTTGGAGCGACGACAAGGTGGAACTGTTACTGAAAGGTCTGTAAGCTACCAAACAGCTAAGACTGACTGACGTGCGTCCTCATTTCCAAATGTCTCCAGTTTTGCCCGTCCAGACTACAAAGCAACTCAGAAGTTTTCAAACCAAGTAGCCGGAAAAGTGAGTGGTGTTCAGGAGGATGGTGTTTAGAGAAAAGATCCTCTACAAATTGTTCCACCAAATCGCTTATTCCAAGTAGCCTACATTTCATTTATGATTGCTGGAAACACTGACATTTGGGGGTAGTGTAGGGGAGTCCGGTGGCATGCCTCCCCAGAGAAATCAATAGCCCAAATTTGGTGGCCTCTGGCACATTCCAATTAGCCTGTTGTATACACTGTATACACTTATATGTTTTTACTAGGGCTGTCAAACGATTAACATTTTTTAATCGCGATTAATCGCTGAATGTCTATAGTTAATCGTGATTAATTGCATATTTTATCACATGATTAAAATCTATTATTTTGCATTTCAGAACAGTTTTTAAGTACATATTAACAATGGAAAGCAATTTTTACCAGTGGATCTTGATTGGGAATCAAATGAATGCAAATAAAGTTACTTTATGAACTTGTTTTTAAGATTTGTAATTATTTATTTACTGTAAACAAAAGAAAAATGTGTGAATCTGTCATTATTTCACAATTCCTCCAAGTACCTAACTAAAAAACTAAAAATCCCTATCCTTACCAGAGTCAATCTAGTGTTTAGTAACTCCTGAATAATGTTGATTACTCACTGACGTCCAGTGATCAGCGGTTAATGAGACAGCGTTTGCAGCACCTTGCAGCTGTTCCAGTGTGGCTGCTTTCTCCGTGTGGTATGTGTATGGTGAAACTACTGTCTCCCTCGACGGCAACGAGACAGGTCAACCGTAGTACGTCTTTAAGACCCGAGTCCTCTACGATGCTGACAGGTCTGCAGTTAGTTGCCACCCGTTTAGTCCGCTAGCGGGTAGCATCACGTTAACTGTACTACTATGCTTAGCTCCGTAGGTGGAAGCTCAAGCTTGACGTGCTTCGGTGATATTTTTATTTGGCTTTACACAACGTGCATATGGCTTTTGACTTGTCTACTAGCCGTCCAGGAGTTTTGGAAAATAAAAAGCTCCATTCAGAGTTATTGCTACTGTGTTTCTCCATCATGCTGCAGCCTGCAGCAGCAGGATGTGTTAGGAGGAAGTGGCAGCTTGATGATAAGTAACGGTGCTGCAAAGGGTCAAAATAGTAGCTGTTAGGCACGACGCAAAGCCCAGTGAAGTGTAAAATAAATTAATAAATGAATTGCGTCGCAGTGGCCCTTAATCGCATCGCGCTTAACGCGTTAATGCTGACAGCCCTAATTTTTACTATATATTATTTTATTATTGCCTATATCTTTATGAGTCTATCAATCAACTGACACAACCTGAATAGTAATGTGCACACTTGCCTACTTATGGTGCGTTCAAAACAACTCAGAAGTGTTGTACGTGTGAGGGACGGATGTCCCCTCCGTACCATGTGTCCGCTACGCCCTTTGGGGCAGCAGTGTTTCCAAATGTCGCTGTTTTAGGGGCTCAGAAATGCCGCAGTAGTGTGGACTTGAGGCGTAAACATAGCAAAAGGTATTTGTTTTTTAATCAAAACTTAATAGTGTGGATGTAGCCTGTATTTGAAGCGGGGGAGCAGAGATTTGGAGGATGGAGAGAGAGGTGATGACGAGGAAAGAACGAGACAAAGGGTTATACAGTCTCAGTGAAAGAAAACCTGCAGAAGAGGTCAATTGGTTTTTTCACTGTTGTGCCTTTAAGACATAAAGCCTGGTATGACTTATGAGTGACAGAGGTTAAAGAAGGATGGAGAAAGAGCCGAGAAAGAAGGGCTAAGATCGATCAGCGTGGGTGATGTGCCCGGTGGACCATTAAACTGGGTGTCAGAGACCGGGTTTCTGCCAGCCAAAGTTCTACTGCGTCACAATTTACAGCAGGTCTCACCCCTAAGCCTTCCCATAAAACACTGGGGATCCATTGTTGTACAGGCAGACCTTTGACTGAAGCAGCAGACCAGAGGTGATGGAGGATTACTGCCAAAATACAGACAGAAGAGAGAGGAGAGATTATAAATGGACACTAAGTTGACGTTTACATGCACACTAGGGCTACATTTTCAATGCTACATTTTGGTTTAAAAAGGACTATCTTTTGCTACATTCCCCCCACTCATTCCCCATGCTCTGGCGTTACCCCCTCTCATTCCCCCTGCTCTGGTGTTTCCCCCCCTCATTCCCCCTGCTCTGGCGTTACCCCCTCTCATTCCCCCTGCACTGGTGTTTCCCCCTCTCATTCCCCCTGCTCTGGTGTTTCCCCCTCTCATTCCCCCTGCTCTGGTGTTTCTCCCTCTCATTCCCCCTGCTCTGGTGTTCCCCCTCTCATTCCCCCTGCTCTGGTGTTCCCCCTCTCATTCCCCCTGCTCTGGTGTTTCCCCCCCTCATTCCCCCTGCTCTGGCGTTACCCCCTCTCATTCCCCCTGCACTGGTGTTTCCCCCTCTCATTCCCCCTGCACTGGTGTTTCCCCCTCTCATTCCCCCTGCTCTGGTGTTTCCCCCTCTCATTCCCCCTGCTCTGGTGTTCCCCCCTCTCATTCCCCCTGCTCTGGTGTTTCTCTCTCTCATTCCCCCTGCTCTGGTGTTCCCCCTCTCATTCCCCCTGCTCTGGTGTTCCCCCCTCTCATTCCCCCTGCTCTGGTGTTTCCGAGCCCCTAAACCGGAGACATTTGGAAACCCTTCTGACCCATTTTGGTTCTGAATCTGCGGAGGTTGTGTTTCAAACGGAGACCTTTGACAACACCGACACTGACGCCAATGTTTCTCCTCCTGATTGGGTCTTATCGGTCACGACGTTTCGTTCTCTGAGACTTAAAGCTACTAACGTTACCATGGTAACTTCCAGCAGTGGGCGGAGTCTCCACGCTGCCTCCTGTTTATGTCCAGTATACCAGAATGTTGATGAGATATGAGGTTTGGGCGTGTTAGTTCAAACAGAGATTAGTTCTTCTACTGGAGATAGAAACACTTGGTGCACCGAGATCACTTTTGGCTCAAAACTCAAACGCTTAAAAAACCAAAACATAGCGATGTAAATGTAGCCTAATATTTAGAATTTTGATATGGGTCACGTAAAAATACATATTCCAGTAGGATATTCAGAATAAGGCCTTTTTCCAAATATAGCATTTTCAGATTAAGACGTGTGATATTCTGGTATTATTCAGGTTTTAGAAGCATTCTTTGGATATGTATATAGCGCATTCAGAATCTGCGTCTCAATCAGGGTTTTTACAGCAGTTTGTGACTGTTTACGGTTAATGGTCAGCTCTCTACGTTACTATTATTTTTGGACACAAACCAGGCCCCCAGGAAGTGCGCTGAGCTTTGATGTAAAGATGGTCCGGTACCGGTACCGGTACCCGATATCGAGTCTGATACCTTACTTGCGTATTGGCCGATACCGAGTACTGATCCGATACCAGTGTGTTATATTTTATTATGTTTTAACAGTTGTTGTACTACTAACCCTGTATGGATGTGATATGATTTCTATCTTTGTTGTTCGGTCTGGCTCAGGTTAACCTTTTTGTAAAACACAAACAAAGAACACCACAGAACTTTCTTTTATTATCCAGTTTGACAGTCAGTCAGGAAAAAGAACATAAATAAATGACTTTAAAGTAGAAGTTACATGGTATAGGATCGGTGCATAAACTCCAGTACTTTACGATACCGATACCAGCTTTATAGGCAGAATCAATCAATCAATTTTCCGAAATGCAAAAGGAGGATGCAATCTTACAATATCTTTGGATGAATGACAAACAGAAAGATAGAAGACACATACACACTCGTACCACAGGTTCCAGAGTTTTTCTGCCTTTGTAATAGGATTGCATTTGGTGTACACGGTTGGTTGTACACAAGCCAACTGCGTTTTCTTGCCACGAGTCTGACGCATGCACAGATTGAGTCTTTGCACTAACAAAGCCATTCTCGACGTATCATGATGGATGAAGGGCGCCACTCAAAAGGAAACAAATTGAACGGAAATGTGAAAAATCATCGATGCCAACTGGAGCGTCAGCAAAGAGCTAATTTTAGTCATTATTTCAAACATTGATGCTCTGGCCTCTAACTGATGGCACTTATCTTCACTTTTCATAACCTAGACAGGGAACACAAAACGCACAGCTTTAGAAATGTGCAGTCTTTTCACTGAAATTACATTTGGCTTCTTTTTAAATATATATCTAATATTTACATGTCTATTTGACTGTGAATAGACATCCAGACAGATAACCAGTAGGTTAGAGACAGAGATAGAAAATGGGGAATCACACTGAAAGGAGAGAGAGCAAGAGAGTCATCAGCCGTACATTCAGTTCCATTATCACCTGTCAAAAATACCTCGTCCTTCAGATGAGATGCCATTCTGCTCAGCTGGAGTGAAAGCATGGGCGCACACGCATGCACGCACACACGCACGCACATGTGCACAGACACACACACACACACACACACACACACAGAGTCCGTTAGTCAACAGTTATAGCTGCGAGTGTCTTCATTGGAGTGAAAGTCTTTCTTTAAGGTATCACCAAGGGTGCAGTGCTATTTGTTTAAGTACTTACGACGCAGGCGCTTACGTGCACGCAACATTAAGTTGTGGCTTGTTACAAAGGTTATTTAACCACTGATTCTACGGAGCATAACTGTTCAATGAGAGGATGTTTTGCTTCCTTGTCATCAGTGTTGTCAATTTGGCGACTTTCTCGCTAGATTTAGCGACTTTTTTGACCGTCTTAGCGACGCGTTTAGCCACTTCAGACCATCAGGGGGAAAGCGAGATATATTAGATTATAATTCATTTCCATGCACGCTGCTCAGAGTCATCACAGTTGACACACCACGGCTCTTCTGCCAACATCACGTGGTCTCTCCCTCTTATGGTGACCAGATTTCCCGGAACTAAAACCGGGACACTTTGCGCGTGACCGTAGTGCTCGTGCACGCACACGTTTTTTAACGTGAACATGTGCCAGCCCAGGTCAGACATAGACACAGACAGATTAGACACACTTTTGCCAACAGCACACGTAGGCCTACTGCTCACAACATAATGGGGTATCTCAGTTAATATTCATGAATGTTCTTGGTATATGTAGCCTACAAATCTAAGAAATAATTTTAAGACATTGAGTGAGTTTTGTGTGGGACCAACTTTATTTTTTTAGAATTAAAGCATTCTTTTGGAAAATGCACCCACTGAATTTTTTTGCAGAAAAATAAATAATCATGATCATGCTTAATGAATCATAATTCATAATGATGTGCCCACGTACCTACTGCTTTAGTTGTGTTGTTCATGTATGAGGTCATGAATGACAGACTGTGAACATGTCAATTCCCGATGATTCATGAATCATTAATTACATAATGCATAATAATACATAGCCTACATCAATTAATTCATGCATGATTTCATGATAATTCATGTACCCTTAATGTAAAGTGTTACCGGTGTTATTCTAACCAACAACACACACACACACACACACACACACACACACACACACACACACAAATGTAATCTCATTTGATAGAGCAGATAGCTTCCCTATCAGAATCAATTTGTGGGGGGGGGCAATGTAATCACTATGTCTGTAGTAACGTTATCTAGGCATATAGCTATGTACAGTGTTACCGTTCTCAATACACCCATGCTAGCTACCGCTGATGTTAGCTACTAGCCGATTGCCGTTAGTCTCTGTGTGGGAAACGCTGAACAGTCAGCTGTAGGCTGAGAAAACATAATTGACTTCACTTTTAAGGTGGAATGTTTTCTTGCATGTTACTCAATTCATGAGTTGACGTTGTGAATCAGTCAAGACACCTCAAGATGTTTTTAATTGTCTCTCTTGCATGACACATGCTTTAGTGATGATTGGATCTTCATGCACTTAAAGAAATATGAATTTCAACGAGATTTTGCATACTCAGAATATTCTATTTTCTAACTTGAAAAAACAAACAAATGGCGGTGTCTTGTTCCGGTGCGCCCCTGCAGCTCTACACCCCTTGGTGCTCACTTTAGACTCTGTCCAAAATGTGCTCCCTTCTTAGCACATAGTAGTACGCTACGTGCTGTCTGAGTTCTGACTGCATTTCTGGATGTATGCAAATGTGTGTGCCATGCACTTTAATTACATTTGCGATGGCTTTCATCTATGAATCTATTCTGTGTTTGTGTTTGTGCAAGAGTGAACTGGATTTTCTTTTTGAACTTGTGTTGTGTTTGAATATAAATGCTCTGCGTTCTTTGAGTGGGTAAGTGCATGCATTGATGCATATTTCAATAATATATATTTATATATATATAATATTGTGTTTGCACACTTCCCTGTTTTTGAAGCCATGTTTGTCCACACACACGTCTCCAGTGTGTGTGTGTGTGTGTGTGTGTGTGTGTGTCTCTGTCTGTCTGTGTGTGTGTGTGTGTGTGCGTGTTTGTGTGTGTTTGTGTGTGTGTGTGTGTGTGTGTGTGTGTGTGTGTGTGTGTGTGTGTGTGTGTGTGTGTGTGTGTGTGTGTGTGTGTGTGTGTGTGTGCGTGCGTGCGTGCTTGCGTGCGTGTCAGTCAGGGATAAGTGGGCCACCTGATCCCCTGCTGAATAATTGAAGTCCAGTCAGGGAGAGAGAGAACAATGTGGATGACGGAGGGATGACAGGAGGAAAGAAAGAAAAGGAAGCAATACATACAGGTGCTGGTCATATAATTAGAATATCATGAAAAAGTTGATTTATTTCAGTAATTCCATTCAAAAAGTGAAACTTGTATAATGTATACATTCATTCCACACAGACTGATATATTTCAAGTGTTTATTTCTTTTAATTTTGATGATTAGAACTGACAACTAATGAAAACCCCCCCAAAAAATTCAGTATCTCAGAAAATTAGAATATTGTGAAAAGGTACAATATTGACGACACCTGGTGCCACACTCTTGTCATGATTGTGATGTTCTGTTTCCTGTTTTATTTTGAAGTATGTCTTGTCTCCCTTGTCCTATCTAGTTGACTTCCTGTCTTTTGTTTTCCCGCCTGTTTTATTGTTCTGCCCTGATTTGTTTCACCTGTTGTGTCACCTGTTTCTTGTTAGTCCTTGTTAACCTGTGTATTTAGTATCTGTGTTGTCTTTGTCTTGTGTGGGAGCATTATGTTTCTGTTGCTGTGTGTTCTGTGAGTGTGAGTGTGAGTGTGAGTGTGAGTGTGAGTGTGAGTGTGAGTGTGAGTGTGTTTGTGTCTGGAGTCAACCTTTTGTCTCTGAGTTCCAGTTTTTGAGATCCTGTTCTGTTTGTTCTGGAATTAGTTTCACTTTTGGTATGTACTTCATTTTTGTTTAATAAATCATCTGAACTGCATTTGGGTCCAAGCCATTCCTGATAGACCGTGACAACGCTAATCAGCTAATTAACTCAAAACACCTGCAAAGGCCTTTAAATGGTCCCTCAGTCTAGTTCTGTAGCTACACAATCATGGGGAAGACTGCTGACTGGACAGCTGTCCAAAAGATGACCATTGACACCTTGGACAAGGAGGGCAAGACACAAAAGGTCATTGCTAAAGAGGCTGGCTGTTCACAGAGCTCTGTGTCCAAGCACATTAATAGAGAGGTGAAGGGAAGGAAAAGATGTGGTAGAAAAAAGTGTACAAGCAATAGGGATAACCGCACCCTGGAGAGGATGGTGAAACAAAACTCATTCAAAAATGTGGGGGGGACTCACAAAGAGTGGACTGCAGCTGGAGTCAGTGCTTCAAGAACCACCACGCACAGACGTAAGCAAGACATGGTTTCAGCTGTCGCATTCCTTGTGTCAAGCCACTCCTGGTGTTGGTCCACTTTGTTTTCTGAGGTCCAAGGTCAACGCAGCCGTCTACCAGGAAGTTTTAGAGCACTTCATGCTTGGCACCTTCACACAGTGCCAAAGCTACCAGTACCTGGTTTAAGGACCATGGTATCCCTGTTCTTAATTGGCCAGCAAACTCGCCTGACCTTAACCCTATAGAAAATCTATGAGGTATTGTGAAGAGGAAGATGCGATGCTCCAGACCCAACAATGCAGAAGAGCTGAAGGCCACTATCAGAGCAACCTGGGCTCTCATAACACCTGAGCAGTGCCACAGACTGATGGACTCCATGCCACGCTGCATTGCTGCAGTCATTCAGGCAAAAGGAGCCCCAACTAAGTATTGAGTGCTGTACATGCTCATACTTTTCAGGTTCATACTTTTCAGTTGGCCAACATTTCTAAAAATCCTTTTTTTTTTTTTTTTGTATTGGTCTTAAGTAATATTCTAATTTTCTGAGATACTGAATTTGGGGTTTTCATTAGTTGTCAGTTCTAATCATCACAATTAAAAGAAATAGACTGATATATTTCAAGTGTTTATGTGGAATGAATGTATACATTATACAAGTTTCACTTTTTTAATGGAATTACTGAAATAAATCAATTATTCAAATTTTGTATTGACAAAGCCTGGATCCTTACTGCCTATAGGGGAGAAGGGAGGAATGAAAGAACTGATAGAGAGAGCACATTGTAATGAATAACTGAGCTAAAGGACAAAGACAAGAAAGAAGATTGAAGGTGTGAAAGAGACATTAATCAGATATAAGAGATCCCAATGTTGCTAACATTAACTTAAACACGTAAACACAGAAGAGATGAAGTCACAGAAACAAAATGAAACCAAACCCAGTATCACCTCTGAGTTTACAGACCTTAGTCCGTGACACAACGATGCCAGGTGTCACAAAACGCCCTCTTTTAACTAGTTATAGGTGACTCGTTTTAAGCCAATCCCTGATGATATACTAACCCTAAGTATTTGTGTTGCCTAAACTCAACTATTCCTTTTCATAACATTAACTACGTGTTTAAAACTGCTCCCGTTAGGTTAAATATGAGGAGGGTCTGGCTAGTCCACACAGCATTCCTGGATGGGAGAAAAACGTGCTCTGGTTTATTGGCATTTCTTTAAACCAATCACAATCGTCTTGGGCGGAGCTAAACTCCGGACGGAGCCACAGTGCCTCTGCTAAATAGTCTCAGGAAGGAACTTGTTTTGGTGGAACATGTGTACGTTCAAAATTAGTTTTAGTCGAGCAACAGAAAACTCAGATTGGACAGATAGTCTAGCTAGCTGTCTGGATTTACCCTGCAGAGATCTGAGGAGCAGTTAACCATAGTCCTCACAAATCCACCGGAGGTTAGAACGCCAACACTAAGACCTATAATGTGGTTTTGGGTACGAGGACATGTTACACTGACAGATGAGGGTCCCGTCGATATGGGTCACCATGGAAACCAATGACAAACAACATACTGTATATTGTGGTTTAGGTATGAGGACCCAGCTGTCGGCTCACCTGATCTTCTGTCCTCCTCTCTTTTCTTTTTGGCGACACTATAGTTTCTCTACTCTCTTTTGCCATTCTTTGTCACTGCATTTAAGACTGTACTTTGCCGTAAAACGTGAATAGCATGGTCGGCGTGTGTGTGTTTGTGTGTGAGAGAGTGACGGTGATTATCTTCAAAGTGAGTAGTGACTCTAGAGTCATAGTGAGAGAAACAAAGAGTCTCCCCTGTTCTTTCTGACCACGGTGGGAAATCTGGAGCAGGAGAAGTTAACCCTCTCCTTGATTTCATGTTGTTTATGAAGAAGGAGAACCAGGAAATGAGTCGGGGTGGAAATGCAACACTACCAAGCCACGGCCGAGCGACGTGCGTCTCCGCGACGTGTAGTTACATTTTTCAAGAGGTGCACGTCAGGCTACGGCATAGGGTCGGTATCTCCACGTACCTATGTACTGTACATAGCCACTATTTCGATTTAACGCAGAAGCATAAATCACGCTTAAGAGCGCTAAATGTCCTGGTAAGGAGGCAGGTTGAGGGGGTGGATCGGTCAAACAAACACAGGACTTACGGTAGAGAGTAGTATGTAGAGAGACAACGGTAGAGAGTAGTCTGAAAGACCAGAAATGCCACGTAAGGGGTAAGGTTGCCCCCCAACCTTACCCCCTACACGGCATTTTGCATGGGTCAAACAACAGGACGTTCACCCAGGGGTTCGTGTCCCGTTCTTGTCCCACATGTCACTGTAACCCTGCCTACAATCTTTTCCTGAACCTAACTGTCCCGGTCTTGTGCATGTCAGTTAAACATACGTCCCGACCCAGAGCGTCAAAAGTTACGCCAAGAGTCTAAAGGAGACTTTTTTGCGTCAATAAAAAACGCAAAAGGTGAGTGAGAATGTGTTGACACTTTACATGTCCTTCCTCGTCTCCTTGCAATACCTCTCTCTACTTTCGTTTCATTTTCATCTCTGCTTCCACCTCATCTCACTTTGTTTCTTCTTGATCTGTTTTGTACCTTGCATTGTCCTTCCCCACACAGTTTTTCCTCTTTCATTTAAGATCTACATCCCCTGTTGTCTCTCTCTCTCCTCATCTGCTTTTCCCTCCCATCCTTTTGTTGTTTCATCTTTTTACTTTGCCTAGCTTGACTTTACCAAATGACGATCATGTTCCTTTTCCCTCTTCGTCCTGCCTTCTTTTCTTTAATTGTACCACAAAAACTCTCTTTCATTCCCTTCGCACTCATATTTCTCCCCCTGATGTTTCTTTGTCTCGCACACACTCTCGTGTCTTTCAAAATGCTCAAATTCTCCTCACTTTCAGCCTTTTCTACATGTTTTTATGTCTTACTTATCCCCATGCTGTGCACTCTTTTGCATGTTCTCCCTCTCTCTTATTCATACGTAGCGTATAGCGTAGCTTCCTCTTTAATTCACTCCTTCCCTTTTTCCCTTTCAACTTCCCTCTCTCCGATTGCATTTTCTTGAAATTCATTTGGTTCTCTAACGCCTCTCTCCTTCCTGTCCTCACTGACTTTCTCCCTACCTCTCCTCATCTCTTCTTACATTCATTTAGAAGATCCTGTGAGACTGCCACTCAGCCCAGAAGAAACCTGAGTGCTAAAGCCGAGCATATGAATGTTAACTAGTTTTTTTTAGTTAACGGCACGTGGGACAACGGAGAAAAAGATCAAACCTCGTTAAAGTTACTTTTTTACACACAGAACTCAAGTCTTTGCTGACTAATTAAGACGGAGAAGTTGCTGCCAGGCCAAACGTGGATGACAAGCAGGCTGAGAATGAGACTTTATATAATAAGAGCATGCACTGTAAAAAGTGCTTAGTTGTATCAACTTCAAATACAGAGTGAACTATGAATGCATGAATTATTTTGAGTTTTAACAACTCTTCCTGGATTGTGCTGTTAATGTAGCGATAATAGTTGAGGGTACAACAAGAATCTGTCCCTCCAACTCATTCGAATTTAGTCTAAGATGGCGCCTCAGACGGTCGACTCGGTGTGTCTGTGCATGTTGTTTTGTTTTGTGTTTTAACTTTGTTTTTTGCGATGGTACCCGGATCTCTTTCTCCAGAGAAGAGCTCTTGAACATCAGGGGAACAACGCCAGAGGATTTATTTCCTACTTTTCTTCTCCCTACACTGGAAATTTTGGACATTCTAGTCAAAGGTGCGCTCACCTTTGCTCACGCAGTGAAACGTCAGAGGAGAGGGAAACGGGCTGGTGCGTCTCCGCCAGCGAGGATTACGCACACCGTTACCGGGCATATTTCTCTCTAACGTGCGTTCACTACCCAACAAACTGGAAGAATTACAACTGCTGTTGGGGGGAAACAGGGACTTTTCTTCATCTACTGTTTTGTGCTTCACGGAGACGTGGCTCTGTGGATTAATACCGGACTCTGCGCTGCAGCTGGCAGGCTTCCAACTCTACAGAGCGGACAGAGACACGGACCTCTCCGGCAAAACTAAAGGTGGAGGAATCTGTTTCTACATCAACAGCGGTTGGTGCAACGACGTGACAGTGATCCAGCAGCATTGTTCTCCTGACCTGGAATCTTTCATCATAAACTGTAAGCCTTTTTATTCACCCCGTGAGTTCCATTCATTCATTCTGGTCGGTATTTACATGCCGCCGCAGGCCAACGTGCAGGATGCACAACGCATGCTCGCCGACCAGATACTGTGTGTGGAGCGGACCAACCCAGACTCCCTAGTTATTGTCCTTGGAGACTTTAACAAAGGAAACCTCACTCATGTACTCCCGGTCTTGTGCATGTCAGTTAAACATACGTCCCGACCCAGAGCGTCAAAAGTTACGCCAAGAGTCTAAAGGAGACTTTTTTGCGTCAATAAAAAACGCAAAAGGTGAGTGAGAATGTGTTGACACTTTACATGTCCTTCCTCGTCTCCTTGCAATACCTCTCTCTACTTTCGTTTCATTTTCATCTCTGCTTCCACCTCATCTCACTTTGTTTCTTCTTGATCTGTTTTGTACCTTGCATTGTCCTTCCCCACACAGTTTTTCCTCTTTCATTTAAGATCTACATCCCCTGTTGTCTCTCTCTCTCCTCATCTGCTTTTCCCTCCCATCCTTTTGTTGTTTCATCTTTTTACTTTGCCTAGCTTGACTTTACCAAATGACGATCATGTTCCTTTTCCCTCTTCGTCCTGCCTTCTTTTCTTTAATTGTACCACAAAAACTCTCTTTCATTCCCTTCGCACTCATATTTCTCCCCCTGATGTTTCTTTGTCTCGCACACACTCTCGTGTCTTTCAAAATGCTCAAATTCTCCTCACTTTCAGCCTTTTCTACATCTTTTTATGTCTTACTTATCCCCATGCTGTGCACTCTTTTGCATGTTCTCCCTCTCTCTTATTCATACATAGCGTATAGCGTAGCTTCCTCTTTAATTCACTCCTTCCCTTTTTTCCCTTTCAACTTCCCTCTCTCCGATTGCATTTTCTTGAAATTCATTTGGTTCTCTAACGCCTCTCTCCTTCCTGTCCTCACTGACTTTCTCCCTACCTCTCCTCATCTCTTCTTACATTCATTTAGAAGATCCTGTGAGACTGCCACTCAGCCCAGAAGAAACCTGAGTGCTAAAGCCGAGCATATGAATGTTAACTAGTTTTTTTTAGTTAACGGCACGTGGGACAACGGAGAAAAAGATCAAACCTCGTTAAAGTTACTTTTTTACACACAGAACTCAAGTCTTTGCTGACTAATTAAGACGGAGAAGTTGCTGCCAGGCCAAACGTGGATGACAAGCAGGCTGAGAATGAGACTTTATATAATAAGAGCATGCACTGTAAAAAGTGCTTAGTTGTATCAACTTCAAAATACAGAGTGAACTAGTTGCATGAATTATTTTGAGTTTTAACAACTCTTCCTGGATTGTGCTGTTAATGTAGCGATAATAGTTGAGGGTACAACAAGAATCTGTCCCTCCAACTCATTCGAATTTAGTCTAAGATGGCGCCGCAGACGGTCGACTCGGTGTGTCTGTGCATGTTGTTTTGTTTTGTGTTTTAACTTTGTTTTTTGCGATGGTACCCGGATCTCTTTCTCCAGAGAAGAGCTCTTGAACATCAGGGGAACAACGCCAGAGGATTTATTTCCTACTTTTCTTTTCCCTACACTGGAAATTTTGGACATTCTATTCAAAGGTGCGCTCACCTTTGCTCACGCAGTGAAACGTCAGAGGAGAGGGAAACGGGCTGGTGCGCGGGTGCTTCTCCGCCAGCGAGAATTACGCACACCGTTACCGGGCATATTTCTCTCTAACGTGCGTTCACTGCCCAACAAACTGGAAGAATTACAACTGCTGTTGGGGGGGGGGAAACAGGGACTTTTCTTCATCTACTGTTTTGTGCTTCACAGAGACGTGGTTCTGTGGATTAATACCGGACTCTGCGCTGCAGTTGGCAGGCTTCCAACTCTACAGAGCGGACAGAGACACGGACCTCTCCGGCAAAACTAAAGGTGGAGGAATCTGTTTCTACATCAACAGCGGTCGGTGCAACGACGTGACAGTGATCCAGCAGCATTGTTCTCCTGACCTGGAATCTTTCATCATAAACTGTAAGCCTTTTTATTCACCCCGTGAGTTCCATTCATTCATTCTGGTCGGTGTTTACATCCCGCCGCAGGCCAACGTGCAGGACGCACAGCGCATGCTCGCCGACCAGATACTGTGTGTTGAGCGGACCAACCCAGACTCCCTAGTTATTGTCCTTGGAGACTTTAACAAAGGAAACCTCACTCATGTACTACCTAAATATAGACAGCATATTAAATGCCCGACCAGAGAGGAGAACATTCTGGATCACTGTTACACCACAGTCAGGGATGCTTATCACGCCGTCCCCTGTGCTGCACTGGGACTATCTGACCACGTTATGGTTCACCTGATCCCCGCCTACAGGCAGAAACTTAAGCTCTGCAAACCTGTAGTGAGGACATCAAGGAAGTGGACCAGTGTAGCAGTGGAGGATCTCCAGTCGTGTTTGGACTCCACTGACTGGGATGTGTTCAGGACTGCAACCAATAGTCTGGATGAGTACACAGAGGCTGTGACGTCATACATCAGCTTCTGTGAGAACTGCTGTGTTCCATCAAGCACCAGGGTGAGTTTCAACAATGACAAACCCTGGTTCACAGCCAAACTCAGAAGGCTAAGGTTGGATAAGGCAGAGGCGTTCAGGAGTGGGGACAAAGACAGACTTAAAGAAGTAAAGTACAAGTTTAGCAAGGCGGTGAAAGAGGCTAAACAACGGTACTCTGAGAAACTCCAACACCAGTTCTCAGCGAACGACTCTGCTTCTGTCTGGAGAGGGCTCAAACAGATCACCAGCTTCAAGCCCAAAGTCTCCCACTCCACCAACGACCGACGCCTAGCCAACGACCTTAACAAGTTCTACTGTCGCTTTGATGGACAATGGGTCAGTCCTGTAACCATCCCCCTCAACACCTCCCAACAAAGGGTCTTCCCTGATACCATCCCCGCGCCAGCTACAGTACATCACCTCCACCTCCCCCACCTTAAAGGTCCTCCCCTCCACCTCCCCACCCACCTCAGTGACGACTCTCTCCATCAATGAGGAAGACGTCAACAGACTGTTCAGGAGACAGAACCCCAGGAAATCTGCTGGACCGGATGTTGTCTCCTCATCCAGCTTGAAGCACTGCGCTGACCAGCTGTCTCCAGTGTTTACAGACATTTTTAACACCTCACTGGAGACATGTCACGTACCAGCCTGTTTCAAGACCTCAACAATCATCCCTGTTCCCAAGAAGCCAAGGACCACAGGACGTAATGACTTCAGACCCGTCGCCCTGACCTCTGTGGTTATGAAGTCCTTTGAGCGCCTTGTGCTTTCTCACCTCAAAGCCATCACCGACCCCCTCCTGGACCCCCTGCAGTTTGCCTACAGAGCCAGTAGGTCTGTAGACGATGCAGTCAACCTGGCCCTACCATACATCCTCCGGCTCCTGGACTCCGCAGGAACCTACACCAGGATCCTGTTTGTGGACTTCAGCTCTGCCTTTAACACCATCATCTCCGCTCTGCTTCAGGAGAAACTCTCCCAGCTTGGTGTGCCTGACTCCACCTGCAGGTGGATCACTGACTTCCTGTCTGACAGGAAGCAGCATGTGACGCTGGGGAAAAACTTCTCCGACTCACAGACCATCAGCACCGGATCCCCTCAGGGCTGTGTTCTTTCTCCTCTGCTCTTCTCCCTGTAGCGGCACCTCCAGTCACCAGTCTGTCAAGCTTCTGAAGTTTGCGGACGACACCTCCCTCATCGGACTCATCGCTGATGGAGACGAGTCCGCCTACAGGTCGGAGGCTGACCACCTGGTGAAGTGGTGCAAGCAAAACAACCTAGAGCTCAATGCTCTAAAGAAAGTGGAGATGGTTGTGGACTTCAGGAGGAACTCAGCCCCACCTGCCCCCATCACCCTCTGTGGCTCCACAGTTAAAATTGTGGAGTCTTTCCGCTTCCTGGGAACTATAATCTCCCAGGACCTCAAGTGGGAGCTGAACATCAGCTCCCTCCTCAAGAAAGCACAACAGAGTATGTACTTCCTGCGGCAGCTGAAGAAATTCAACCTGCCAAAGACAATGATGGTGCACTTCTACACAGCCATCACTGAGTCCATCCTCACATCCTCCATCACCATATGGTACGCTGCTAGCACAGCCAAGGACAAGGGCAGACTGCAGCGTGTCATTCGGTCAGCTGAGAAGGTGATTGGCTGCAATCTGCCGCCGCTCCAGGACCTTTACGCCACCAGGACTCTGAAGCGTGCTGAAAAGATTGTGGCTGACCACTCCCACCCCGGCAACAAACTCTTTGAGCCACTCCCCTCTGGCAGGAGGCTGAGGTCCATCAGGACCAAAACCTCACGTCACAAGGACAGTTTTTTCCCCTCTGCCACTAGCCTTATCAATAAGGCCCGGAAACCACCCTGACTCTCACCACACCCCACCTCTGGCTCTACATGCCACTGTACTTAATCTGCTCTTTTTGTCTTAATTCTTACTCTCTTATTTTTAATACATTGTGTGTGTGTGTGTGTGTGTGTGTGTGTGTATGTATGTGTATGTGTGTGTATATATATATATATATATATACTTATATTGTTTGTTCTGTTTAACCTGTTTGTTTAACTTATTTTAGAGAATGTGTGACATGCACCTACAACACCAAAACAAATTCCTTGTATGTGTAAAAAAACGTACTTGGCAATAAAGCTTTTCTGATTCTGATTCTTCTGATTCCCAAATTGTTATAA
>NC_135858.1:35953116-35958116 GCF_031162955.1 Sander vitreus | reverse complement strand
ATTCGGAAAAAAATATTTACAATAGTGAACTGGGAGAAACAAATTCTTTTCATCCCCTTTGAATTGAGCCATGGATTTCAAACATTGTGTTTGTCAATTTAAAAGCTAATTTTCCAAGTGAAGAAAGTCTGTAGGTTTGTCGGTAGTATTACTTAGTTTTGTGTGAAACCGCTCAGTGAACTGCATCGCTCATCTCCCAAAATTTATGTCACCTTGCTTGATGCACGGCATGCCCGCTAGCTAGCTAGCTTAGCGCTGTTCCACAACACCTGTAACATTATCTTACCTGATGTGTTTTATCCAGTGAAGTGTTTTCAGCAGAGATGCGAAAGAAGGAGTGAGATCCTCTGCTCGTGTGAGTAACATTACATGCTGGTACGATACCTACAGACATCGCAGTTTCAGCGAGATGTCATCCATGCAACTTTGAAGCGTGTAGTCTTTTTACGTAATTTCACATTTCTTATATAACAGATAAACAATAAACTGAGACCTTCTTGACTTGCAAAATTATCTTTTAAACTGACGAACATCAAATGTGTAATCCATGGATTGGTGGATCCATTCACCACCGTTCCTATTTTTTCCGAATTAAGGTCCCATGGCAGTCCATCGGAAAGGGAGGGACTTCCCCTCTCTATGGCATTCATCCAACATTTGGAAAACTATAAAGAACCTACCTAGATGAAGCCTCAGTAAAGTCACTACAGTTTCTGAAAGCAGCAGTAAGGCTGTGCACAGCCCCCATGCATGGCTCATATTACTTAATTATTGGCTTCACTGCACTGGTAGCCTTTAAGTCCCTGATTAATTTAAAGATCACCTAATGCATATGGATGCAATATAAGATTTCTTTTTTCTTACACTGCATGAAATAGCCAGGTCATTTAGGTCCGTTGACTGAGGGATCTTTACTGTGGCAGCGCTTTCTCTCAACATCTTAAAACATATTGTTTTATATTGGCTCTTGGGTGATGTCATCGAACAGCATGTCAGTGTTTTCAGTTTTTGTTGAACCCTGTGATGTCCATTGAAGTTATTTATACAACTCAATATTACAAATCTGCCTCAAGCTACTTTACAGTCTGTACACTGACTGTCCTCAAACCCTCGAATCAGATAAAGAAACACACAAAAAGCCTCTCAGGTCAGGAAGAGGAGCAAAGGACGGATCCCTCTCCCAGGACGGACAGACGATGAAATAGATGTGTGAACTGAACAGACCAACGTAGTATAATTACAATATTGAAGACTAAAAAAAGGACCACCCTTCCCCCCTTCCACCCCTGAGACACGAGCTGTAATAGTTATGCTTATGCTGGAAGTTTAGCATCCACGTTAAAATGGAAAAACGACCACCAAAGCGCAAGGGAGGTGCAGAGAAATTACAGGAGAAAAAGATTAAGAATCTACAGGCGAATGCCTCAAAATGTGCCAAAATTTCCAGAGTGGTCACTCTGGAAATTTTGGGCCATGGGAGCGAGTGAGGAAAAGATGTAAGAGAGTAGTTGACGACGTGGTAAGGAGTAGGCAAATTAACTGTGTGTGTGTGTGTGTGTTTTATGTGCGCCTCACGTCATAACGACAACAAGCAGTTTGGCTGTAGTTAAGTTAGCAGCTGTCAGGTAACCTAACTGTTTAAGCTTACATTGAAAATGCTAGCGGTTGGCCTGTTGGGTAGCTGACAGTCTGTGTGATCTATAAAATCAGTGTTGATACAAGCATCAGTGTTCCTTGAATTGCTTAATTAGCTTCTCTTGTATTGGTGCTCTTTTCCAGGGCATATTACTCTCAGCTTTATTGTAGTTTTTCGGAAGGGTTATGGTTATTGTATTTTGCTTTTGTCCAAATATGAATCTTACAATAGTTAAAATTAACAGTAAACAGTTTTTAAAAGTTGCTAAGCCAATATTAAGCAAAATAGTAGTAATAATAACAATACTTATTATAAATAAGACAATACAATATCAATAATAATAAAAACAATACCATAAATATAAAAATCATAACTCTAAGAATGAATGAATTATTTAAGTGTACGATCAACAGATATGTCCAGAGACCCCTCTTGAAGGATCCAAAACTATCACATGAACACAGAACACTAGGCAACTCATATCAAAAGGCCTGTCTGCAGGGAATGTGTCTGACCAATCACGGTGGGTCTGGGCCGCCTGGGCCAAAAATGCCAGGGCTGATTTTTTGTCCCAGTCCAGCCCTGGATAGATTGTAAACATACGAAGAAGAGTGTTAGATCATATGAAGAGTTTAAACTATCACCTTGGCTTCGAGGCAATTGGTTAAATGCCCAATGATGCTGTTATATGTTTTGTGCTTTACAGTTGTCATGTCAAGGGTGAACTTAGATTTAGAGACCAAAACCGTTTTTTTTACTTCTGCTGTAGTCTCGCATTGCCAGCTCTGTCTCCATAGCGCTGTGGAGGAAGGTCTGGCTACACCACAGATGCATTCTGGGATAGGAGAGTGTATCGCCGTGTGTACTTCGTCCACAGCAATAGCACCATTCTGTCCCAAAACATCCCAGTTGTTGTTGTTACCCGTAGCGAACAGGTTTTGAGAACAGCATCACATAGAGAGTGGAAGGCAAAGTAATTTATCTTGGAAATGTACTTATGTTGATCCAGACTACTTCTGCTGTGAAGTTGGGATTTTGTTAACATAGGGGTCTATGTAGTCTATATCCACGACGTTCCACTTCCGGGATTGCTCCGTTGCCACCAGAAATTCCGCCGGATGCGTGTCTTTTCGGCCGGATGTCCGTCCCCTTCCTCTGTCTCTGTGTTGGCGTTCTAACCTCCGGCTGATTTGTGAGGACTATGGTTAACTGCTTCTCAGATCTCTGCAGGGTAAATCCAGACAGCTAGCTATCTGAGTTTTCTGTTGCACGACTAAAACTACTTTTGAACACCCACATGTTCCACCAAAACAAGTTCCTTCCTGAGACTATTTAGCAGAGGCACCGTGGCTCCGTCCGGAGCTTAGCGCCGCCCAAGACGATTGTGATTGGTTTAAAGAAATGCCAATAAACCAGAGCACGTTTTTCTCCCATCCAGGAATGCTGTGTGGACTAGCCAGACCTTCCTCTGCAGCACTGTGGAGGAAGGTCTGGCAAAGCGAGACTAGGGTCTATGGGAATTGACTTTCCTCAAGTGGCCAGTCGAGGAACTGCCGTTTTTGGCACTTTTGCTTCACTTATATAAATAAATACAATAAATGTTAAATGAATTCACATTCATTGTGACTAGCATGTTGTATAATGGTTCCCCATTAAATACTTATTTTTAACACTAAATTGCTTTTAACAATGCACCTTGCACATCTGCATCCATGTTTTGTAATGTTTTTTTTTCCTTTCTCTCTGAGCTGTTCGAATGAAGTTTGATTAGAAATCTTTCAGCCATCTCAAATATCAGTAATTAATGGTTTTCTGGCATCAGTCAAAGAGCAAGAGCTTCCTTTTAGCACCTCGTTATTCTAATTCAGCGTTCAACAATAAAGCACGGAGAAATCCATGACATAAGAGAAAGGAAATCATTTGCTCCTCCGACAGTAGCCTCAATAGAGTAGAATGTAGTGCTGTCACAAGATTTAGAGTTTAAAGTGGGGTGCACGATGGGACCGGAATTATCTTTCTATGATGAGTAATCACTGCCACTAATTGCTCTCTCAACCTACAAGTGTAATCTACAGCGGAAACTCAACAGGTTCAGTCATCTTCTCTGAGGACTGCTGGGAGATTTTCTGAAAAATGGAGGAAATCACAAACTGAATTATAACTAGAAGAAGCAGGTTATGAAAGGATTGTTCAGACTGACTGACAGACTGGACAGCAACAAAACAGTTAGAAATGCGATTCTACATATGCGCCTCAGTCTAGATTCTGGCCGCTCGAATCAGATTTGACACGACGCCGACGACGTCATATTCAGAGTATTTTTATTTTTTTTATTTTATTTACCTTTATTTTACCAGGAAATAATCCCATTGAGATTCAGAATCTCTTTTTCAAGGGAGTCCTGGCCAAAACAGCAGTATAATAGTTCCATATTAAAATATACAGTGAAAATCAAACAACATAAAACAAAAACAGACAGTTGGCAATTTAACATCATCTCAACACAATCACCAGCAGCGCTCAGTTACAGCACATGTGCATTTAATACTCACATAGTCCTTTATGCTAATTTTAAACTGTCATTGTTGGTAGGTAGTCTAATTTAAGATGATTCTGCAATTTATACCAGGATGAGGGTGCAAAAACTTTAAAGGCACTTTCCCCAAAGCCAGTTCACGTTCGGGGAATGTCATATATGATTTGCCAGTTTGATCGAAGATTACATTTCCTGGTGGTGACTTTAGGAGTCAGGAGAGAATATACAGTAAGGAGGCAGTTTACACAGTATGGCCTTAAAAAGAAACATATACCAATGCTCCAACCTGCGATTGTGCAAGGAAGGCCAACCAACACTCTCATACAATGATACAGTGATGAGTACGAAAACTAGAATTAGTTACAAATCTTAGTGCTGCGTGGTATACTGAGTCCAGCATTTTCAGAGAAGATTGATTTGCATGCATGTGTCAAATATCACCATAATCCATCAGAGTAGTCTTGTATATCGGCAACGTTTCATTTACGGGATTGTCCGGAGGTTCCGCCACATGTCCCTCATTTTCGGCCGGATGTCCCTCACCTTCCACTTTTTTTGTGTTGGAATTCTGAACTCCGGTCGATTGGAGAAAACATCCTCCAAGCTACGACAATCAAATTATGTTCTTTGTATCTTTATTTTGAGTAAAATTCTCATCACACCCTCAACAGCCATTTTAATTCCAGAGCTCGCCTCCCTACGTGCACATTTTCCATCAAAACAAGTTCCTTCCGGAGACTATTTTGCAGAGGCACCATTATTCCGTCTGGCGCTTAGCGCCTCCCAAGATGATTGTGATTGGTTTAAAGCAGCGCTTCTCAAAGTCCG
>NC_135858.1:35928116-35948116 GCF_031162955.1 Sander vitreus | reverse complement strand
CTCTGGCGTTTCCCCCTCTCATTCCCCCTGCTCTGGCATTTCCCCCTCTCATTCCCCCTGCTCTGGCGTGTCCGAGCCCCTGAACCGTAGACATTTGGAAACACGTCTGACCCGTTTTGGTTTGGAATCTGCGGGGTTGTGTTGCCGTCTCAACGGCTGCAAATGGAGACCTTTGGCATCACCGACACTGATGCCAACATTTCTCCTCCTGATCGGTCACCAGGTAAGCTAATAACGTTACCATGGTAACTACCAGCAGTGGGCAGAGTCTCCACACTGCCTCCTGTTTATGTCCAGGGCATGTTAGTTTAAACAGAGATTAGTTCTTCTACTGGAGATAAAAACTCTTGGTGCACAGATCACTTTTGGCTCAAAACCAAAATGTATGTATGTATCTCAATACTACACTCCAACTAACTGGAAGACAGTTACGTGTCAAACACTCGCTTAGAAAGTGACATCCATTATTTTAGAACGTCTGTATTATGCATATCCATGTTTGTATTTCAGTCCAATTAACCACTCAGTTCAAGTCCGGGACAAGTCGCAGAGAAATCCCGAGACATTTTCAGAATCTGCATATCGGCTCTGTTTGTCTCAGTTTACCTGCCCCCTCTCCCCAGGACTCACCTCGTCTGGGAAGCATCCTGGAAGCACTGATGATCAAACATTTTGATTATTTTTTGGGGGTTTTCCCTTTATTTGATAGTGACAGTGGATAGACAGGAAAGGTGAGAATGAGATGGGGGATGACATGCAGCAAAGGGCCGCGAGTCAGATTCAAACCCGGGCCGCTGCAAAGGACTCAGCCTACATGGGGCGAACGCTCTTACTGGTTGAGCTAGAGGTCACCCCATAGAGGAATCAGTCTTGTAGTATGCTTCACTGTGTTATTTACTCCCCTTCAAGTGTGAAGGCTAGTCTGACGTCAAGACAAACTTCAGCGAGTTGCCAAATGTCGTCTAGTGGGCCTTTGTCCTTATTAAGTTTCATTTCAACAGCCTTCTATATCCAAATGAAATTCAGATGACATTTAGCACACTTTCATTTACATTTAACCACATATATGCGTCTCAGTCGGCCAGATCACAGATCTGATTGCAGTCTGTCTTTGTTTTTCTCGGGTACATAAATCAGGGTCGGTTCTACAGTCCTTGGAGTCACACTATGACATTTGTTTTCCTATTGTAAAATAGGTTTGGGTAACTACTTAGTTAAGAGATATTTGTGTTTTATGTTCATGCTGATTTTATTATTGGAGGACTGACACAAGATAAACATCTACCACATCATCACTGGATGTTTTCTTGCCACTCACCACGAAATTCCACCAGTTGCGGATGTGCCCCATTCCGTTGTCCGCCATTCTTCAAATCACACCGGGAGCTTCCGAAGAAGAGCGTTTAACCTGCCTTACTCAAGCTCAAGCCCTTCCACTTCCCATGGCTTGCATCTTAAAAAATAGACCTGTCATGTATTTTTAGCAGAGCGGAGATTCACTTCTCGCAAGCTTCTGGGATGCACTGCTTTGCGGCTGGTGGAATAACAAGCATCATTTTAAGTGTGGGCCATTGCTGGCGGCGGCGACTACGATGCAGCGCAGATGGATTGGTGAAATTTAGGGGTGAGTCTCTTGGGTGTCGATAACTAGGGTTGGGAACCGAAACCCGTTCCCAAATTAGAACCGATTCCAAAATGCCAAGAGCCTGGTTCCCCTAGAAAGAATTTGTTTTGGTTCTGCTTATCGGTTCCTCAACAACTACACATGGTGCTTTTTCTGGACTGGATGAAGCAGCACAAAGCAATGCATTTTGTTGTGTTTATGCAGTGTGGGCAAGATGATTAAGAGTTGTGAGCACACGAGTCAGCCTTGCGCCACGGACCGCAGGCGAGAGACACGGGCAGAGTAGAGCAAAGTCTCGGAGAGAAGAGCAGACGTAGTGACGTCGCTCCTGAAGCAATGTCTGGAATATGAACATGAAATGAATATGAATTGTGTAAAAGTTTGAAAAATCTTATTTTTTTTCTCCGCATGTGATCTATTTTCATCCCGTCCCTCAAAAAATTGGAATCAGAACAAAATCCAAACAATACCCAACCCAATCGATGACTAAAAGCGCCGCCAACCGTCTGGTCTTTCATTATGATTGTGGTCAGAGCGGCTCAAAGAACAGACTTCTTCTCTCCTGTAGCCAATCATTGCAACGCGGTCTATGAGACTGCCTCCGCATTGTTTCAAAATCTTGGAGGTCGTCCGCGCTGAACGCAAGAAGCGTGAAACAGCTTTAACCATATCCAAACCAATGCAACAGACTGCCGATGGTGTAAATTATGTTTACTCTTGTTGAAAACAGCTGAAGGTGCTTTCTCACAGATGGAACTTTTTATTTAATATAGGCTATTTATTTTAGATGCATTTCCAACAAGGAAGGAAACCCCGTCTTTGCATTTTATTTTGATCACAGTCTGTTTTAAGAAAAGTGCTCATTACACCTCACATGTGGCTTTGACTTACAACTGAACATTTAGCCCACTTTGTAAAGAAAATACCGAGATATATATCGTGTATTGCCATTCAGCTGAAAAATACAGAGAGATGATTTTTAGTCCATATCACCCAGCCCTGCTCTGAGGGTTTCTAACCGAAATCAATAAGTAGAAACAGAATCGATCAAATCCAAACAATAACCAACCCAATCATCCAAACCAATGCAACAGACTGCCGATGGTGTATATTATGTTTACTCTTCCAGAAATGAGTCTATATTAAAGACATTTCCAGCCCGCTGCATCCTTTATATGTGATGTCATCTCCTTACAGCTTGCCAGAGTCCCCGTGCTCATTTACCTGCTCAGTCTGAGAAACAGGCAGATATAGAGAGGGGGTAATTGAGGGCAGACACACCCTGCCGACCCAAACGCTCATCCTCAGGACCCTCTGTGCTTGACACACATATTATTAATGCAAAGTGGGTTATGGATCCCCATTACTCCTATGTGATTTACTCTGGTGTAATAAATGGAGCTTAGTAGTTTTATGAATTCCCCAGAATCATACGTAGGTCCTTCAGAGGATGTCTCAAAGTTGCACAGCGATAATGATCCAGAAAGAATCATTGCTTTAAGAATTATTTCTGAAATGATACACAGTATTTGGCAGTTTGACCCGTGGTTAGGTCAGGTTAGGTCAACAACCCGTTCTCTCTCCCAACTCGTAAAATACTGACTGCTTGGTCATTGTTTCTAAGCGTCAGATACTTCTGCAAAAATCCCCCTTTAGTGTCTGTATGAAACACACCGGCGCTGTAAGATGACGTAGTATGAAGAGAGACAACAGAAGAGAGTAGTATGAAGAGAGACAACGGTAGAGAGTAGTATGTAGAGAGACAACAGAAGAGAGTAGTATGTAGAGAAACAACGGTAGAGCGTAGTATGTAGAAAGACAACAGAAGAGAGTAGTATGTAGAGTGACAACAGAAGAGAGTAGTATGTAGAGGGACAACAGTAGAGAGTAGTATGTAGAGTAGTATGTAGAGTAGTATGTAGAGGGACAACAGTAGAGAGTAGTATGAAGACAGACAATGGTAGAGAGTAGTATGTAGAGAGACAACAGTAGAGAGTAGTATGTAGAGTAGTATGTAGAGGGACAACAGTAGAGAGTAGTATGTAGAGGGACAACAGTAGAGAGTAGTATGAAGACAGACAATGGTAGAGAGTAGTATGTAGAGAGACAACAGTAGAGAGTAGTATGTAGAGAGACCGGGGTTTGTGTCCCGTTCTTGTCCTGCATGTCACTGAAACGTACATTTTGTAACCCCACCCTCCATCTTTTCCTAAACCTAACTGTCCCATTCTTGTGCCGCATGTCAGTTAAACGTACGACCCAACCCAGAGCGTCAAAAAGTGACGCCAAGAGTCAAAAAAAGGAAAAGGAGAATAAAGCAGCAGACATAGTTTCATATTTTTGTCAACTATACATAGCAGAGTAGAAAGTGTATTAAAAACAAGAAGTAAAGGTAGAATAAAATGAGGTACTAACGGATGCATCTCTCTGCAAAACAACACAAGACTGAATCACAGGAGAACTCTTCTGTGCTGCTCCATACGGTCTCGTTATCTATTATATATCTCATTATATAATCACCGAGATTAGCTAGTTAAAACGACAGCTGTGAATGCAAGACACAACAGAGTGAAATCTGATCTGATGTTCTGCATGTGGAAATGCATTATTCTCACCAACAAAACGTTAGGGCTGCATCTACCGATGATTTTCATCCTCGATTGTGTGGATTATTTTCTCGACTTTCTCAACTTTCTTCACTTGCTAAATTATCTTCTTTAAATTGACAAACATCATATGTGTAATTCATGGCTTTGAGGCAGTATGTGAGGCTTTTTCCAGTATCTCCAGCTGACAGGGTTAGGGACTCGCCTATTGACGTGTCTTAGCAAGTGTATTACTTGTCATATCTGTTGGAAATCTGACTTTCACACAAAGATTTCAACACAAAGCAGTGACGTTGACTCCCCAAAACCATTGCACTCAGGAATAATTTCCCCATTTTCTGAAAGAGCACACATTCCTGACATTCCATTAAAATGTGTTTTGAAACCATAAATGTTCTAATGGGCTTCAGCAGGTTCGGCATGTGATGATGACACACTCTGTTAATCTTGCTGTGAATTCTGTGCAGAGATTTGTAAAAAAAAAAAAAAAAAGAAAAAAAAAGAAATGTGCACAAAACAAATTAGATGTAAAAAACAATCAACTCAGACAACTGGTGAAATAGGGGCAAAACAACATTTGGTTTAGATTATAGGCATAGCTAATCAGCACATAATGACTCCAATTACCATGATGCAACACTTGCATGGGAGTGCAACACATCTGCAACCAAACAACAGAGCAGCGGATTCTGAAATTACCATCCAGGGTTCGAGAGGTAGAGCATGCAACACAAAACATATGTATACATTCGACAGGTACCTATATAGTAAGCATATTAACTGCTCCTTTCAGTGGCAGTTTTTAATTGAACAACCCTGTCGGCTGCATTCTCCACAATAAGTGTAGCACAGCCCTTGCACAACGAGATATTGCACAACTAACATATTGCACAACCCCAATAACCTACGTATTGCACAAATGACACATTTCCACATAACGTATGCAGTACACAATGGTATATTGAACAATCCAACAGCCCATGTATTGCACCACTAACATAATGCATAACCCCAATAACCTACTTATTGCACGATGACATATGATGATGACCTTGGTTTGAGTTTTGAATTTGGTTGCATTTCATGACATCTGAGAATCTTCATCTTCCGTTGCACAAAACATCACGCGATCAGTTCTCTATCAAAGTTATTTTGTGGAATGAAAATGTACATTTAATGGATTCCTCTGTGTCATTTTCTATGTATAAAAATAGACTTAGAAATGCCCTGCTGTCTAAACTGTGTGATTTTGGAAAAACTGTTGTTTTTACTGTAAATATGGCAATTATTTATGTTTCTCTAGATGTATTTCTTTTTCCTTTTTTTCACATTTTTATGATTTTTTTTTTGTGCACACTAACACATAAAATGTATTCTTAGCGGTCCAAGCCCGAGGGGGCTGGGAACCGGTTCCCAGTACCAGCGGAACTAGGGCGTAATCTACTTTAGATTACTTTATTTCATTTTAGTGTTTGACTTTAGACGTCACTATGTCTTCTTAGTTAATTTATTTAAAGACATTGGTTTTTATTTATTTAGTTATTTTAATGTGGGATTTGTTTTACAAATCTAATTAGTAATTATATTTCATTTTTGTTATTTCTGGGTCAAGATAAAATTTTGTTTCAGAGTCACTTTTGATGAGAGGACACATCTGTTATTGTGCACAGTTTATAGAAATAAAGGAAGTGTCTGTGTGTGTGTGTGTGTGTGTGTGTGTGTGTGTGTGTGTGCATGTGTGTGTGTGTGTGTGTGTGTGTGTGTGTGTGTGTGCATGTGTGTGCCTGTGCGTGTGTGTGTGTGTGTGTGTGTGTGTTTGTGTGTGCGTGTATGTGCATGTTTATTGCTGTGCGTGTGTGCCTGCCCGTGTGTGCTCGTCCACGTGCGTGCGTGTGTGTGTGTGTCATAAATTGCTGTATAGTACATATAACCGTTGTATTTAACGTTACAGCATTGCACAGTCACAGAACATATAAAGTCTGAATGAGAGAGTAAACTAAATCTGGGTCTCATCTTTCTGCAAGATAAAGACTGCATGCACAAATAATGTATAATCGAGCTTCTTCTGATATTTCAATGACACATCCCCACCCAGAGGCGACTAAAGTAAATACATCCCAGCTGTACAGTTAGTGAGAGTGGCCACAACCCTGAGGTTTATACAGAGACAGACGGATGAAGCAACTCATATTAACAACAAATCTGAGGATGAGGCCTTGTTAAAGCTCAAACATTTCAATCTACTTTCAAGACATGACAGACATTTTCTCCTTTGTTTCGTAGTTGATGTTATCGTCCAACGCACTTGCACAGGAGAATTTGTTTGGATGTGCGAGCTGTTCCTACAAAAAGACATCACAGTCAAAAGCACAGTCAGAATTCAGAATTGTTTAGTCACATTGTAAATGTCAGGACCAAAACCATTCTGAATGAGCAGCTACAGACCGTAGTTCAGTCCCCCAAACGTCTTCACAGGGCAGGTTGTTGTAAACGCTTTAAGATTGTGGGAGAAGATAACCCCAGTGGCTTCTGTTAATTTGCCTGAACAGCTATAATTTGTTTTGCCAGTGCCAAACAGTCTCCACAGAGTCAAAGTGTTCATTTCTATGGTTAGAAAACACTTGTGTTAGATTTTTAGGGCTGCTAACTAATGATTATTTTCACTGTTGATTAATTTCTGGATGAATGGATTAGTTGTTTTGTCTATAAAAGGTCAGATGTCTGACTCAAAAGGTCTGCTCAAGTCCTCATAAACCATAGGACGGTATTGGTTGTTTATTCCTAACTACTAACTCCTTAATGGATTAGTTGTTTTGTCTCTAAAATGTCAGAAAATGGTGAAAAATGTGGATCAGTGTTTCCCAAAGCCCAATATGATGTCCTCAAATGTCTTGTTTCGTCCACAACTCAAAGATCTTCAGTTTCCTGTCACAGAGGAGAGAAGAAACTAGAACATATTCACATTTAAGAAGCTGACGTCAGAGAAGTTTCATTGTTTTTCATAAGAAATGACTCAAATGTAATCCCATCGACCATGTACTTGTCCTCCGGTTTGGTTTGCCTGTTTATAAAGCATAAAGTAGCCTATAAATAGAAAAAAGTAGACCATAAATGTAGTGATCATCAATTAGCGTTTGGAACCATCCATGTTATTTTTAGGAAATTTGGTTGAAAAGAAAGCCATGTTTCTGACATAGAAACTTTGAAAACGGGTCATATTGGACCAGGACAACAGGAGGGTTAATAGTTGACAATTAATTGATTAATCTTTGCAGCTCTGCGCTGAAATGTACCGTAGGATGGACTTTTGTCCATCAGGTGCAATGGAGGGAATAGTGTGAAGTTATTATACTGACAAAAAGTGCGTAAGGTCGAGATGGATGGATGGATGGGACAGAAAAATATTAGACTTTAACACAAAAGATTGTCATTCAGTGTCAGTTTCTTTTAGGCATGACTGCGGACTTTGTCTAATCTGAAGGGGATAGTTATGACGTGTGGTTGTATGAGCTACTTCTCTATAGTCAGTGAATTAGCTACAGTCATAGGCGTAATTTACGCAATAATCAAAACTGGCCAGGGTAATGCTCTTGCAAGCAAATATTTGTTGTTAAAGGTCCAATGTGTGGGAATTTCTCCCATCTAGCGTTGAGATCATATATCGCAATCAACTCTCTCTCACCACGCAGTTGAAAGTATGTATCACAGCTACGGTAGCTTCACGCCGGTCTCTTGCTCTTTTAATTATCCTTTTTCTGCGCAAAGAAGAAGACTCCTGTGCCTGAAATTTGGATTTTGAATACGTGTGGTCCTCCATGTTTCCTTCTTCAAACTTGCCGGGGCCGGGAAGCTACGATACCCATTACGTGAAAGGTGGAGCAGTATGTCCTGTATGTCCCTTACCGCCTAACGTATTTCAAGATGGAGCATGAAAATGGAGTGTCTACCCCAGTTCATGCAAATGCAAAAAATTTTATGGGGATGACCCAGACACCCCGGTTATAATTTGTTCCCCCTAATGTTGAAACAAATGTTCTCATTAGATAGGCAGAGATCTCAACCCCTCCTCCAATGTTGAACCCAAAGTTAGAGCTTTGGCTACAGTAGATGGCGGTCGGCACGTCCCCAGTTTGGAGAAGCAGGCAGTTAGTTTAGTCAGTTCCTAACCCATTAAAACATCAACGTCACACAATAACACAAATTAACCGACCGAGGCACATCCTGACTAATGCCGAGGGACTCAAAACAGCAATGAATATTTCTCTGTTTCTACATTTACACTCTATTTTAACAGATCATTACAACTCGGCTCAGCATGATGGCTGACGCTGGTGTGACTCACTCGCTGACTAATGCCTGTGACTGTGAGACATTCAGGAGCTTCATTCATTCTAATTCCTTCAGTGTGTTTGTGCGCATCTGTGTATTTGTGTCGGTAAAGTGTACACAAGATTCTGTGAGTGTTAAGCCAGGTTGGTTGTGTGTACTTTTGTGTGTGCATCTGGATGTTCGGACACCGCAAATCCCAAAGACTTGTTGATTGTTCAACAATTATTTGGCGAGCAGGTCGGCGGACTGCTAACATTTAGGGGTGGCACGGTTCATGAAAAAACATCCGAACCATTCGGTCCGCTTGTCTCGGTTCGGAGCGTGTGTGCGTCGCACGGTTCGACACATGCGCAATGTAGCCTCGTGCCCGTCAGGTGCCCATATGTGACCTCAGACAGTGTGTTTCCCTTTTTGCGCGAAAGAAGAGGTGTGGACAAGTTACCAACAAAACGTACAGCGAAAGACCGTGCTAAACATTTCAGACCGTCCTGCCAACCTGTATACATTTTAACATCAATGTACGCTGCGTTTTTTCACTCTAAAGTCGCTGAAGCTGCTGCTGTTTACATCCTGTCGGCTCTCTGCAGCGCGCGCACACACACAAACACACACAATCACACACTGTGGATGCAGGAAAAAACGGAGATGAGACGTACAGGATGACCTAAATTGAGGACAGCTACGCTCATTATTGTAAGTGCAATGATAAGTTAAAGTCCAATAAGTACTTCATCAAACCGTATGAATGTGTGTCCCAGGCCAGGATAGGAAATTAACTAACAATGTAAAGATCAACAAGCCACTGACACATATGTTCAAATTTGATTCATTCATAAATTATTATTTTTTGCCTTAAATCCACCAGCCATCTTCATATTATACCAACATCTGCAGCATCCTGAGCCTGGTTGGTTACTAGGAAATCTCAGCCCAGTAATTAGTAATGTAGTAATCAGTATGAGTAATTTTATTCTCCTCAAAACAAGTTTCCTTTTATTTTTAAAGAACTATACACAAGAAAACTTTTTTATTATTTTTAACGTATTCTGACTTATTCAAAAGATGGAGCTTTAAGAGTTCCTCTCTTTTTCTTTTAAAGGATACAATTTGTGTAAAAGCTACACTGAAGTTGGCAGTTCTTTCAATTGATATCCTGTAATATTTCAATCTTCATGTGCTAAAAAGGCACATAAGTTCCTGTAGATGGCAATACACATTCTCTTTCTTTTTTTTTCTCAAAAATCTTACCTAGCTTTCTTTAGAGATGGTCCCAATAATGTGCTTAAAGTCACGTCAATGATTACATGATAGAACAGTTTTTTAATACTGTATCCTACATTGTGGATAATTAAGCTAAATGTCATATGCTGAAGTATATTTCTGGAGTGTTAAAAATTAAAAGAAAAAATAACAAGAACCGTACAAAACTGAAAACCGTGACCCTAAAACCGTTATACGAACTGAACCGTGGGTGTTGTGAACCGTGCCACCCCTACTAACATCAGACTCAAAGGCAGCAGGTCGGCGGACCGCTAACGTTAGACCCTGCGGCAGTGGTTCAGCGGACCGCTAACATTAGACCCTGCGGCAGTGGTTCAGCGGACCGCTAACGTTAGACCCTGCGGCAGTGGTTCAGCGGACCGCTAACGTTAGACCCAGCGGCAGTGGTTCAGCGGACCGCTAACGTTAGACCCAGCGGCAGTGGTTCAGCGGACCGCTAACGTTAGACCCAGCGGCAGTGGTTCAGCGGACCGCTAACGTTAGACCCTGCGGCAGTGGGTCAGCGGACCGCTAACGTTAGACCCTGCGGCAGTGGTTCAGCGGACCGCTAACGTTAGACCCAGCCCGCTGTTCGACTCATTCTCTGTAACCGATGCAGCATAAAAAGCACAGTGGAACCATATAGCCAGCCAGCCGGTGGACGACTTGTTAGTTGGCTAACGTTAGCCTGCTAACTCCGTCTTACCCCCTCGCCACATCGTTCACAGAAAACAAGCCGAATAAAGCTGTCACTCGTGGTGATAGCAGCGTGCTGTGTGAATGAAGCATTAAGTGAATTTGACTCATTTAACGTTACTACGCCGCTGCTCGTTTGTCCGTTACCTCACCTCCATGACTTTCCAGAAGTCAGCTTATACGGAAGTTTATACGTTACCGTGGCAATGCTACACATAAAAATGGATTTGACCATTCTGCTATGTTGATTTGAATGGAAATGGTCTATCCATTTTATTTCTATGGTACGGACATTTACGTGTGACTCCACAAAATCACACTAGTTTATATTGTTGTGCCCACACAGGCAGAGCAGGACAGGGCCATGATTCACTTTGCTTTTGTTTGTCTATAAAATAAGATATGAGGAATTTACCCTTTAATAGAGACCAGGTATTCTCTTCTATATCACAGCACTAAACTATCGCACACTGGAAAGAGAAGCCTGCATGTCATTGAGGTTTTTAAACTTGCACTTCCAATTAAAGATGCTTCATTGAATTAAGTTCAAGTCACAAGGCCAAAGACAACCTACAAGTAGCTCAGCTTCAAAGAGGAGATTTCTTTTTTTTTAATCGCCACTGACCATCTCTTTTTCACTTCCACATCTTCCTCTTTATCGCTTTTATCAGTCCCCTCTGGGTCAAGAGCACCATATAGATTATTCTCCGCTCTAATGTTGGTGCAGTTAAGGCTGAAAATAACACCCATAAAGCCTTTATGGCTCTGGTGCCCCCGGTAGCTACAGCAGCCTGCTCTATTCGATGGAGGGCTTTCCTGAAAAGGACTTTTGGCACAAGTACAGTCACGTGAAAACCTGCTGTGGTTTGAAGAAGTTTCTTAAGTTTAACAAAACATAGTGTAGGGAATTATGTCTAAAATAAGGCCCTAAGGCCTGTCAAATCTGACTCCAATTTATTAATTCCTGCGCCTTCTTTCATTGGACTTAAGTTTACCAGAACACAAGAATCAATCTGAGACGAAGAGTTCAGTTAAGCAAAGTTTACTGAAGTCCAGCATTTAACAAAACACAAAACACAATTGTGGGTTCACAAAATGACACTAAGTTTCCCTAACCACAGACAAAGTATACAGAGTTCAAGTCAGCAAAGTCTATGTCAGATTATGAACACCGTCTAACCAAATGCCTAATCTTTTATTCTCTTGCTTGAAAGGCGTCCCCCTCCTCTCTCTCTCTCTCCTGTCTCCGGGCAGATTCACCAGCTCTCTCACACACACACACACACACACACACACACACACACACACACACACACATACACATACACACACAACAGCCACCCCCTCCGTTCCACTTCACCGTCAGGTACAGAAAAACACAAACACTCACATTCCTGAACTTATAAGGTAATCAAAGCTTAAGCTAACTTTCTGTGTGTCCCGAGTCTATACATTATACAGGGAATACAACTTTAATACTGAGAATAACACATCTAGATTATAGAAATATTTCTACATCACACACAAATATACACCAAATCTGTTAACCTTTATTTTGCTTAATTGTGCAAAAATATATTGATATTGAGAGTAAAACTAGATACATTATAAATTAGTGTAGCTGTGTTAATTAGTCTTGGTATGTGGATTATAGTCACACCTTTTGGCAATCAGCTGATTGAGGCAGTAATTGTATCAGCTGGCATATTCTGTACTGTATATATATATATATAGTTATATATAGTAAGAGCTGAGCATTCAGTCTTTGTTCTTTGTTTTTTTTTTTACTGCTGAGTACCGCTAAGTGACTGTAAATTTAAGTTGTTTTTTTATCTTTTGTTATTCTGCTCCGATATCAACCCTTGTACGCCATCTGGTAAGGATAGTTTATATTTTGTTTGTAGAAAACAGTGTTGGGCAGTAACGCATTACTTATTAATGTATCACTGTAATATTATTACTTTCCACAGTAACAAGTAGTGTAGAATTATTTCACAGATACCTAAATACTAAGTTATCTGTGATTTGTTTGTAAGAAATATGGTAATATAACAAGTAACGTAACTAATTACTTTTGATACTAAGTAATAAGTTAAGTAATATTATTACTTTTTTAAGGAGTAATAAGTAAAGAGTAACATAATACACTTCCTTGCACAACACTGGTAGAAAAGAGGAAAAACATAGGGCCATGAAGTGCATGAGCGCGTAGATCAAGGCGCTTTCCAAATTACAAGAAGGGAACTAATACGCTGTTTGAAAGTTGCTCCTTTATACCCCAAGTGATATATCACGCAAAATGTATGACTACTAAGACAGACTCATCATGTACACGTGACATTATTAGACAGTATCATGTTACTGTAGATCAGGGATGCACTGAATCCAGGATTCGGCTTCTGATTGGGCTGAATATTGGGCTTTTTGACGGGGTTGGGTTTCTGCCGAACCTTAGAATTTTTTTCCACTGAACCCTACGCTTGCCCTACGCACGCTACGCTGGTCGACGTAATGACGGCGCCGTTGATTACGGGAAGGTGTTTACGTAGGTGGAGCGTTCAATGCAGCAGGCTGTGAGGAAGTGGAAATGGAACTGGTGAGAAGAAAAAGGGTTGTTTGGCAGTACTTTCAGTCAAAAGAAGGCCATTCAAGTCCAGCTACATGTTCAATCTGCAATGCTGATTAGTCTGGTGGTGGCGAGGACCCTAAACAATACACAACATCACCGCTGTTACAACATCTGGTATGAAACATCTGAAAGACAGCAGCCAGAATGCAGCAACTTCAGGTACGGCAAAGGAAGGACAGTCACTGTTGACTTCATTAATGTGTTTACTGTGTTAATGGAGTGAGGATGGGAGAAGGATTCGGTAATCAGTTTCGGATTCGGCAGAATCTTAACCAGTGGATTCAGTATTCAGCCGAACCCCAAAAATCTGGATTCGGTGCATCCCTACTGTAGATTCACTGTTGATTATAATGCATCTCACAGGCATGAAAAGGTAAGGAAAAGAAAAAAAATGGGGTAGAAGGAGAGAGGACAGAGGGAGAGATGGGAACAAGAGAGGAGGAAAGGGAGGTAAGATAAAGGACAAGATGAAGAAAAATGAGGGTAGAAAGAAACACTGGAGGCAATGGAATAAAAGCAGAAGGGGAGTAGAGAGACATTCGGAAAAACAAGAAACTGGATGATTTAAAATAACCAGGAGGGATATTTATGTAAAAGTGAGATACATTCAACGAGGCAGAGACACAAATGAGGCCAAAGGGATTTCTGAACACAGAAATACAAAAAGTTAAAGAAAGCCAGGGGAAACAGAAGAGTTGAGGATTCTGAATCACTGAAAGAAGGGAGGGAGACACATCCAAACTAATTATAATGATGGTGATTTGAATATTAATGAATTACTGCTTGGATATTGCTGACAGTACATGAGAACAAACTGTCGTATCACAGGTTAGTGAACATGAATATAGCTTTTTTTTCTTACACATTGGATTATGTGACAAATACAAAATGCTACTGTCGCCTTTTTGTCATTTATAGACGTTGACAATTTCCTTCCAGCTTAATGTTATTTTGTAATTAAACTGTACAATGTGTTGAGTTTTGAACAAACTATGAAATATGAAGCTAATGATTCAGGGGGCTTTCCAACATGGGGCGACTCCAATGGCTCCAAAAAGAAGTCTGATTGTATTCCTAACGAGGTTATGGTCTCAATCGCTAGTTTTAAGTCTTCTTCAATACAGCATGATGTTCATTTTCTAAATATTCGTTCCATTTATTTTAAATTAGACGATAAATCAGAGCATGCTTTAGGGCGGGGCTACCTTGTGATTGACAAGTCCCTACCAAGTCCCGGGTTGTAAGTCAGATCCAGTCCTCGCAACCCCCGCCTCGTTTTTACTGCTGGTCCAAATATGACAACACGTTCCCATCCCAACACGTCACATACTGACGATTGGTCATTGGTCACTTGGTAGCCCTGTGCGTCAAACTGCAACGCTCCACTACGGCCGCTGTTTTAAACAAGGAGCAACGTTGTGAAGTCAACAAAACTATGTGGTTAGGTTTAGGCAACAAGTCACTTGTTAGGGTAGGATACATTTGTAACGTAATTAAAATGATGCATGGTACACACGGGACATGAACAGGAAACAAACTACAGTCTACAGTCAAGACCCATCCAACTCTCAACCTCTTCCCTACTACTACTAGACGTTGTTGCTCTTACTTCTGGATACCTTACTCTGAGTGTCTAATATGACCGCAGATGTGTCTACAGTTGAAAACCCGGTGTATTTCAGACAAGCATGCCTTATGCATCCGTATTGAACGTGGAGGGCTGAGACAAAGCGTCTAAATTTGATGCCCTGGGCAGGCTGTTCTCATGAACCATGTAATGCACTGTAATTTGTATGTATTCCACTTATTTATTACTGTATGAACTGTACACTGTATATACTGTACTGCCGCTGTATAAGACTGCTCAGGTCAACGTAGGGAGGAGGTCGGGGGGTGGTTTGGGTGGGTCCTAAAACGCTTACAAGCAGGGGAGCAGAGTTCATGTCCCGGCAGAAGTTAAGGAGAAAACACAAGACTATCACCAGGAAACAGGTGTTCATGTCCTGAAGAAGTTAAGGAGAAAACACAAGACTTTCACCAGGAAACAGGTGTTCATGTCCTGAAGAAGTTAAGGAGAAAACACAAGACTTTCACCAGGAAACAGGTGTTCATGTCCTGAAGAAGTTAAGGAGAAAACACAAGACTTTTACCCAGGAAACAGGTGTTCATGTCCTGAAGAAGTTAAGGAGAAAACACAAGACTTTCACCAGGAAACAGGTGTTCATGTCCTGAAGAAGTTAAGGAGAAAACACAAGACTTTCACCAGGAAACAGGTGTTCATGTCCTGAAGAAGTTAAGGAGAAAACACAAGACTTTCACCAGGAAACAGGTGTTCATGTCCTGAAGAAGTTAAGGCGAAAACACAAGACTTTCACCAGGAAACAGGTGTTCATGTCCTGAAGAAGTTAATGAGAAAACACAAGACTTTCACCAGGAAACAGGTGTTCATGTCCCGGCAGTACTACTTAAGGGGAGCGCTGTTTTAACCCAAACACCAATCTTTTTTCTGATCTTAAATAGTCGTGGGTGTCTTACCTAAACTGTCTTCGCCGCAGACAGTCACCTTTTGTTGGCTTAACTTAACTGTAACGGCCATTAACTGTCATGGGACCGGTCGGCGGTCGCCGTAATTTTGTAAAATGTCCGAATGTTGTGCATAAGTTTTCGTATGATAGCATACGAACCCGTTCATGCAAATGCGTTGCCCTGGGATTGAGAACAGGCTGAATATGGTCACGTCTTGGCTCCAAAAAAACCCAAGACGGGGGCGGATAAAATGCCAAACTTGAGGCTTCCAAAGAGTAGTCCACAAACCAATGTGTGACGTACAGAGTCATTTGAACTATGCCCGTTGATCACGCCTCTGGTGCAGTAGAAACTACAGAGCAGACTCCACAGATTAATGTTCAATCTTAAAAGATTGAGCTTGGTCTGGTGAGCCAGACTAGAAGGATGTATCTGCAGCCAAAGATTAGATAAAAAGTCAGTGGGTTAGGATTTGTCTTTTGGGCACCAGAAACCGCTTTACACAATGTCATTGCAATCCATCCAGTTGCTGTTGAGACATTTTTATACGTTGGTTCACACCTACAAGAAACTACTAATCAGCTGATGTTAAAATATGTCACCTAATGTTTAATTTAAAATTCTTCCTCAGTGTGTTGAGTCATAGAGTCCACTGCTGCACTCAGTCTAAACGTCAGTGTTGTTATGGCAGGCAGGTAGATGCCCTAAAATGTAAATGTCAAACTGTCTGGCGGAAACATCGCCTCAGTTGAGAGAGTATATTGCAACAGGTTTTCTATCCTCTGGTGGCAGTGATATATATATTTTGTTTTGAATTCATAAGAGGGAGAGGAGGAGAGCGAAGAAAGATTGAGACAAATAGATTTATAGAAGTAGCCGAGATGTCGAGAAAACGGAGTGATTCAGCCCATGCTGACATTCAAACAGTGAAAAACAAGTTACAGAAAAAGAGAGAGAGATGAGCAAGAGCATAGAAAACATGTAAGCTCCATAATTTAATACAAGTAAAACTCTACAAACCACAATTTATTTGATTCTGTGAAGGCGACTTTACCCTCCAGCTTGTATTTTTCTTTGTAGCCTGTCAAATTAGTGTTGTTGCCTTTACATATTTAGATTGCTGCGCCCTCAGTAGGATAAGAGCAAACTAGTGAATCATGTTTGACAGAGCCAAGTACAGAAAAAGACCCTTTTTGCACAGGACTAACATCGCCTGCGGGAAGACTGGTGGTTTGTGAAAATTATAAAGATGTTCAGTAATTTAAATCATCTGTGAAACTGACACATCTGTCACTGGTAAAGAATAAGTAACGATGGTATGATAAGATTTCCTACTGTACTTTGGTGAACATTAAGGTTCCCTGACTGGCATGCTGTTTCTGTGAAAGGAATTGCACATTGAGCATGTTAACATGCACTCTAATATTCCACTATTATTTGGAATATAGTCCGGATCAACGACATCCTTTCCAGGATAATCGCCGCCGGATGTTTTCGGCAGATGTCCCTCCACTTCCTCTCTCTGTGTGTTGCCATTCTCATTCCCAAACTCCGTTCTCTTCGGGAAACAACAACAAACTTCGAGCTAGCGAGCTACACACTGAAAATGTCAAGTTTTGAAGAAGTTTTGGATGATGCAACAAGGTCGACCTGCTTGGTTCTTTCAGGGAATGATTGTAAAGATTTACAAAGAATATGTTTAGGACATGTTCCACCAATTCCTTCCTGAGACTATTTAGCTGCCTCTGGAGCTTAGCGCTGCCCAATGCGCCCAATGCAAACAACCCAGAGTCTTCTCCTATCCCAGAATGCATCTGTGGTGTAGCCAGACCTTACTCCACAGTGCTGTGGAGACAGAGCTGGTAATTGAGACTATTCCAAATATTACAATAATCTGAACTTAATACAGGTCATATAAACAGATGGATATTCAGAATAAGGCCTTTTTCCGAATATAGTATTTTCAAATTAAGACATGTGATGTTCTATTATTCAAGTTTTAGAAGCATTCTTTGAACATGTATATATCGCATTCAGAATCTGGGTCTCAATCAGGGTTTTTACTGCATTTTGTGACAGCTACCACCAGACTAATCAGCATTGCAGATTGAACATGTAGCTGGACTTGAATGGCCTTCTTTTGACTGAAAGTACTGCCAAACAACACTTTTTCTGCTCACCAGTTCCATTTCCACTTCCTCACAGCCTACTGCATTGAACGCTCCACCTACGTAAACACCTTCCCGTAATCAACGGCGCCGTCATGACGTCGACCAGCGTAGCGCGCGGAGTGCAAGAGTAGGGTTTGATTCAGTGGAAAAAAAGGTAAACCGAACCTCGTCAATAAAGCCCAATATTCAGCCGAATCCTGGATTCGATGCATCCCTGCTTTTAAACACATGCTTATTATTGTAACGATGATGATAAAAGGTCATCATGAAACAGATTTACAGGGCTTGAAAGCAAAAGCAGACTGCTGCAGTATAACCATACAGACGTAGGTCTACAACCGTCAGACTGCTCGCTTGTAACTCTACATTTCTCCGTTCTCGGCTACAGATTTACAATAAGTAAACAGTTATGTGTAACTGTTTTGAAAGACACAGACAAATGATGTCCTGCTGATGGCGACATGTCAGAAAAAAAGCCTTTGCTGCGTTTTAGAGGGCGGGGGCAGACAAAGTATTTAATTGTTTCATTCGCAGGACTTGTTCAGCTTAAATGTTCACTTACAACTTCTTGAGACTGGGCGGATTAGTTGATTTCCTAAAATATGGTAATAAAAGAACATAATCAGGGTGGTATTGTGTGTTTTTTTTCTCTCAAGACATTTCTGCTGTTGTAAACAGACTTAATTTCTCGGAGGACGGATTGGTTGGTTGTGTTTTAATTGTAGTTAATTATTAAACTGTGAACGGGGACAAAACAAGAAATAAAAAAAAACAAAAGGCTCCCGGCTAATAAGTCCAAATTCATTATTAGACGAGGTCCCAACTTGACAGTAGGCGTTGGAGGTAAGGTTAAAGAGACAGACAGAATAAGAGAGAATATTAGCGATTAACTGATGTAGAACATGAATGATCATGAAACTCTGACGACTGTGTAGAACACAGAGAGCATCAGAAAGGTCTGCATTGTGGAGACAGAGAACATGCGGACGATTCACATCAAAACTGGGAGAGAGAAACCGATTCAGGGTGTCGGAAAGCAGGTGTCACCCTGCAGCTCTGCTCCTGATTAACTATTTACAAGTTAAGATTAGAGGTGGCGTGAATTATTAACGAGCCACTCACTGCTGAGACGCACAGAAGTGGGGGGTGAGAGAGAGAAAGGAAGAGAGTGAGGGGCTAGAGACGGAGAGAAATTAAACGGAGAGCGAAAGGGATCTTAAGGGGAATTCAAAGTGGACCAAAACAGAGATTAAAAAAAAAGGCTTTAGAGACTAAGACAAATATTAATAATTATGGCTCGTCGGAGAAATGTCTCAAGCAATATCTATCAAAGAGAAGAATGGAGAGAGGGGAGGAAAAAAGGGAGTGTGGCGGAGGTTGACAGGGAGGAAATGATGCAGGCTGAGAGCAGGCGATAGAGGGAGACGCGGGGCAGGGATCGAGACAAAGGACTGTCGGCTCACGAGGGACTCACGGAGGACGGGTTTAGCTGAGGAGAGGGAAGAGAGCCGGGGAGTCTGGGTGATAGCAGACTGGGATGACTCAAGTGGCTGAAATGCAGACTGAGGAAAGATAGAAGAGAGAAGGAGAGAGAGAGGGGGGGGAGAAAGAAGAGAGCAGTAAGTCATTGGGGAATAGCAAGAAAATAAGAGCGTCCCCGTGGAGACAGGAAGCAACAGTGACCACGACGGACCTTCTTACTGCCTAGCAGAGATCTCGTCCTCTCAGTTCTCATGAACTATACGTTCAAAAAGCTACGAGAAGATAAGCACTGTAATTTGTACGATTCTTTTTTGTTGCTATGTGCACCACGTTGACTGCTGCTGTATGAGGACGCAGCTGGCCATGTAGGCAGGTGGAAGGGCGGGCGTTAAAACACAGGACTTTCAAGCCAGGGAGCGGAGATCACTTCCCGGGGAAAAACAAAAGACTTTCACCCAGGAAATGTGTGTTCCTTATGAGCGTTTTAATACAAATCACCATTTTGTTTCCTAAACCTAACTAGTTGTTTCGTTGCCTAAGCTTAAAGGACAATTCTGGCGCAAAATGAACCTAGGGGTTAATAACATAACATATGTGTACTGAGTCGACCGTTCTCTGGGGTAAGTTTTCATGCTAATCGAAGATAGCGGAAATTGCTGATTAGCTTATAACGTTAA
>NC_135858.1:35898116-35923116 GCF_031162955.1 Sander vitreus | reverse complement strand
ACAGTGATTATGATGAAGAAGGCAATAATGGTAATGACAATGGAGAGTAAGAGCATCAGAGAGGAGAGCTGCAGAGCGGAGTTCCTGATAGCTGTGGATAAAAATGAATAAAACATTTAATTTCTTCTGCAGAGTACATAGGAAAAAAACAACTTTTTCAATCCTGTAATAGGGACGGATACTCCATATGATGTTCTACCTAATCTGAACCCTAAACCAAATACCAAATATTAAATGCATCACATTTGGTTTGCACATCAGCGAATAAGACCAGATATTACAGTAGGGGTGTCAAACTGAGGGCCACACTGGAAAATGATAATCACATCACGGGCCAGATGTTTAGTTTATCCACGTTTTTATTTTAGAGAAAAGTCAAACATCTTTGACCGTATTATTATATGTCTTATAAAGTCTTCTCACATGAGAACATCGGAACAAACGTTGGGGAAAAACTGCCAAAACAGGCTGGAAAAAGTGGCAAAAACGTTGAAAAAAGCGTCGGCAAAAGTGACAAAAACTAGGTGGGCCAAAACATTTTGTGAACCTAAGTTGATATGCGGGCCCTATCAAAATCTGCGAGGAACCGGATTTGGTCCGCGGGCCTCAAGTTTGACACGTGTATTACAGCCACAAAAATGTTTTATACACTCTAACTTTATATCAAATCCTCAGGCGTTTTCAGACCAAACTGTTGTGGCGACTCCCTGAGAGGGAGCAGGCTGTTACCATGAACCATTCGAACATAAAGCTACCAAAAGTAATGTGTTGTTAATGTTTGTGTACAATGTGTTTGTGTTCACACGTAACTATGACGATGTGTTTGTGTTCAAACGTAACTATGACAATGTGTTTGTGTTCACACGTAACTTTGACGATGTGTTTGTGTTCACACATAACTATGACGATGCGTTTGTGTTCACACGTTATGCTGACGATGTGTTTGTGTTTACATGTAACTACGACGATGTGTTTGATACTGTAATTTGGATGTATTCCACATATTTAGTCTGGATCAACGGAAGTACATTTCCAGGATAAAGGCTAGAGCCGGATGTCAGGTTTTCCTCTCTCTGTGTGTTGTCATTCAAACTTCATTCTCTTCGGGAAACAACAACAAACTTCAGGCTAGCAAGCTACACAGTGAAAATGTCAAGTTTTGAAGAAAGATTTGGATGTTGCAACATAGCAGACCTGCTTGACTTTTTATACTAATATTAAAAGGTAGTAAGGGGAAAGAGAGGGGGAATGTCATGCAGCAAAGGGCGCAGGTCGGGGTCAAACCTTGTGTTGCTGCGTTGAGGAGTAAACCTCTATATATGGGCGCGCACTCTACCAGGTGAGCTACCCAGGCGTCCGTTTATCCAAGTTTTTTGGCACTTTTTTCCGGTGTTGTTTTCCCGATGTTTTTGTCGCTTTTGCAACCTTTTTCTATGACGGCTAAGGAACTTTTTATCTGACTTTGTTAGGACTTTATGTGGACCAAACTGTAAGTAAGAAGACTTTATAACACAAACAATAATACGATGGAGGATATTTGACTTTTCTCTTGAATAAAAGCATGTTAATAAACTCTACATCGGGCCTGTGATGTGATTCCCATTTTCCAGTGTGGCCTTCAGTGAAGTTGAGTTTGACCCCCCTGATATAAGTCAACATTTCAAAGATGAAGTGTCTGTTATTGATCGGTGATTCGAGATCAGAGAGAAAAGCCTCGTCATCCATACCAATGATTGCTCGGGTATCCGTTAGCTCACATTAACGTGACCTTGTTGCCGTGTTAACTGGTTATTTCCCCTCCAAAGATGTGAGCTTGATGGAAAAAAAAGCCTCTCATCATATTTACTTTCTGCTAATCCTCTCAGGTCTGTGGACGGCCAAGAACAAGCTGCCACATGAGAGAGATTAACTCTTTCAGGTTGGGTATTGAGCTGCAGCAGTGTTGGGAAGGATCCTTTCAAAACGTATTCTGTTACAGAATACAGAATACATGCCCAAAAATGTAATTAGTAACGTATTCTGAATTCCATTTTATAAGTGTAGGAATGCGGCCATCACATACATCTTACTAAACAGGCCTATTCTGGTGTGTTCTTCTGTTCCAACTGGCTGAATGTGGACCTGAACAAGCAGATAGATTTTTGTTTTTGTAGTCCCGAACTGCATACTACAAAAATCTAACCGCAGTCTAAGCTACCACGAGCTAATTTTAGCTAACGTTAGCTAACATGTCAAACGGGGCTAGTCAGTCTTTCAAAGGCTCTGGGGCAAGTAAATCAGCATGTAGGAGAATGTAAAGTCACACGTCAACTATAAAATAGCAAGGTGACCAGTAAAACTACAGCAGACGACTACCTCTGGCTAATTAAAATAACTTTCTTTAAGATGTTTCTTCAGGTTGGAGGTGGAGGAATCTGGACGCTGAAAGGAGGTTGGTTGCTGGCAAGCAGAGGTTGCACTGCACAGTTATATTTCGTTCTCCCTGTTCTTTCTTTAATGTGAAATGCTGTTTGAATCTCCAAGATAGAAACGCATTCCTGCCCTGGCTCTGTTGTTCCGACTCCATCTCTACCTCTATCAGTGATCACGCAAATAGCTCATTTTGAGTTGCCTTAAGAGAGTGAATAAACTCATGAAACAGAGAAGTATCGTCATGTAATCCATTGATTTCAACAATGTAACTGTTTTCTAAATACCAACTATTTAAATTGTAACTGTAACGGAATACAGTTATTCATAATTTATATTATGCGTTTTTTTTATTCTGAATACGCGTTACGTATTCAGAATAAAAAAAATGCATACATGTATTACGTTACTCCCCAACACTGAGCTGCAGGCTCTACCAGGGGATTTCAGTTTGGCCCCCGGGCAGTCATTTGGATTCCCATAAGGCCGTGCGGCATTAGGAGTGTCTTTGAAGCACCTCCCCCGCCCGACCCTCTTCCCCGCATCTGGAAGGACGTTATCCTCGTATTAAACACCGCTGTGGAGCCGCTGTGGCCTCGACGTGGTAACCAACCTTGACTCTTTGATTTAATATGCCGTCGCTTGATCGCACACACATAACGCTTCCACGTGTGTTCCCTGAACGCATCCATGCACACACACACGCGCACACATACACACACACACACACACACACAGAACATTTCCACGTGTGTCCCCTGAACGCATCCATGCACAAACACTTGCCCTTGCGCAATCTGTATACACACACCTAAGCAAGCAGCACACACACACACACACACACACACACACACACACACACACAGAGAATGACACGCATGCACACTCTTCAAACTAAATTAGGTTCAACAGACTTAACACTTAACAGCTTCAAAGGAGAAGAGGATGCTGTTTTGCATAAGACACACTTTCATTGAACTTCACAGTTTTATGTCTGTTCTTTTTAATTTCCTTCCTCTTACAGATGTGAGGTGATGTCAGACACATACACATCCCAGGGTGATATCAAAATCACAATTAGATGAAAGTATTGGTACATTTTGGTCACAAGGATGTCAAATGGCAAGTTTTAAATACAAATTTTGGATGGTGCAACAAGGCAGGCTTGCTTGTTTCTTTCTGAGAATGATTGTAAAGATTTATAAAGAATATGTTAGATCATTTCCTCTCTAACTGGGAGGTTTTATAAAGAATATGTTAGATCATTTCCTCTCTAACTGGGAGGTTTTATAAAGAATATGTTAGATCATTTCCTCTCTAACTTGGCCCTGACTAAGTTTGTGTGTCATATAAATCACAATTCGTGTTGATACATTTTAATCACATACAGATTTTCATGATACAGCTCTAAAGTGGTCCTCATTTGAATAAAGTTAAACTTTCGTCAACTTTGTTTCGCTTGCCTCTGTGATTCGCTCTCATCTCGCCCAATCAGGGCGATTTTCGTCTCCATTCAACCTCAAGGAGAGCGAAGCGAAATTTCGCTGTGTGGAAACCTACCGTTAGAGTTGTTACGAGCTACTGAAAAGCTGTCAGACACATCAGAGAGTCCATGCTGGTATTTATGCTTGTGTTTATAATGTCACAATAAATGTAACGTTGAGAATCCTTCATGTGCTTTTCCCCAGGGGGCGTGGTCAGTTCAGCCCGACTGTTTTCTAATCACCTGAGGCCGTCTGTTAACACTCAGGTGGAAAGGATCAGGCTTTAAATGGATCAAGATTTTTAGCTGCTTTTTCATGCGTTTGTGTACTTTATTTCAACATTTCTGTAGGTTTTTTTTCCTATGTTTTTGTTGCTTATTTCGATGGTTTTTGTTGTTGCTTTTGACGCTTTTTGGGTGTTTTTTTCCTCGACTTTTATCGACTTTTATGCTTATGTTTTTTATAATGTCACAATAAATGTAATGTTGAGAATCATTCATGTGCTTTTGCCGGAGTTTCTGATCACCTGAGGCCGTCTGTTAACACCCAGGCAGAAAGGATGAGGCTTTAAATGGATTTGTTATAATAAATTGTTATAATTATGACTGCTGGTGTTCGATTTTAATGCTCCTGTGAGCTGCTCCAGACACATTCCAGGTATTTCACAAAGATATATTATGGAGCGAGTACTACACTAAATCTCATAATTAAGATATTATTTCCAGTGTTAATGCTCCACGCTTCCAACAGCACCCCGAGCCAGCTTTAATGTCTTCTGACTTTCATTTGTTTTAGCTGAACGGTTTGTTCCAATGTGTCCACCATTTCAGTATCTACTCAAAAACTATCTAGATAAAGTTATCATTTATCTGACATTTATCTAACATTTTCATAAAAAATTACTCAAACTGATTATCAAAATAGTTGGTGATTCATTGAAAGGTCCCATTGCATGAAAATGTCACTTTATGAGGTTTTCTAACATTAATATGAGTTCCCCCAGCCTGCCTATGGTCCCCAGTGGCTAGAAATGGTGATAGGTGTAAACCGAGCCCTGGGTATCCTGCTCTGCCTTTGAGAAAATGAAAGCTCAGATGGGCCAATCTGGAATCTTCCCTTTATGACGTCATAAGGGGAAAGGTTACCTCCCCTTTCTCTGCTTTGCCCGGCCAGAGAATTTGGCCCACCCATGACAAAGAGAGAGACATGATCACTTGCAAACAAGCGAAGCATGGCAGTTGGTCAAGGCCACACCCCCACCCTCCACCTTGCCCCCCCTCTCTCCTCCTCAATAGCATTTAAAGCTACAGACACAGAAATGGCACATCCTAAGGAAAGCTCATTGTGGGACTGGCTCTAGTGGCTGGAATTCTGCACCAAGGCTGAATTTCAGGAAAGAGACTTCAGATACAGTATTAGGGGACCACTAAGGTCTATATAAAAGAGACTTCAGATACAATATTAGGGGACCACTAAGGTCTATATAAAAGAGACTTCAGATACAGTATTAGGGGACCACTAAGGTCTATATAAAAGAGACTTCAGATACAGTATTAGGGGACCACTAAGGTCTATATAAAAGAGACTTCAGATACAGTATTAGGGGATCACTGAGGCCTATATAAAAGAGACTTCAGATACAGTATTAGGGGACCACTAAGGTCTATATAAAAGAGACTTCAGATACAGTATTAGGGGACCACTAAGGTCTATATAAAAGAGACTTCAGATACAGTATTAGGGGGCCACTAAGGTCTATATAAAAGAGACTTCAGATACAGTATTAGGGGACCACTAAGGTCTATATAAAAGAGACTTCAGATACAGTATTAGGGGACCACTGAGGCCTATATAAAAGAGACTTCAGATACAGTATTACACTGAAAAAAGTGATTCTGAGCATTTGTAGATATAACATAAATTAAATCTGTGAATTTAACAATACAAATCTCAGTTTGTATCTTTACATGAAAATGTATCATTTGAAATTCATCTGGATTTGTTCATAATACAATAAAATTGTTTTTTTTTTCATTTACATGCGTTATTTAGTTATCCCAGTCGATTTTCTCAAGTACAAACATTCAACAAACAATAAGCTTGTTTCATTTACGCTGTTCCGTAATACCGCGAACTGGCACGCAGTCACGCACACCCGTTCCCTCCTGATTGAACAGCAGACCGCATTTCCAGAGGCTGAGTTTATGGTTGAGTCGGCTGAACGTTAAGGTAAGAATAAAGTTTGCCAAGTTACCTGGTTAGAGTCTAATCTAACCACGTACTTGACAGTAGGCCTGATATCTATATCAGGTATACTGTCATCAACTTTTCGTTTAATTTGAAGATTAGCAAGTGGCTTTCCCTGAGGCCTGCTAGCGTATTAGCAGCTAGCCAACTAGCTGCTAATACACGTCAAAATCGTAATTTTTAAAATACTAAGTAGGCTCGACACAACATGACACGTTGCTTGTAGTATTATTAGGGTCCCTACACATGAACTTGTGTTGTATGTGTACCCTGGATTTATTTAAAATGATGTAAAGATAACGTATCTGTTTGACGGCAAACAAACCATGTAGCTAAACAGGCTAGAAAAGTTAGCCTATCGTTATCAGCTAACTCACGTCAGCGTAGCCATTTGCTGTTATTGAGACAGCAAACAATTAAAACGAAACATTAATATCAAGTTTTCTCTTATCTAAGACTACAGGCTGTTAATAAGTTTGTTGTACTTGGAAGTAGCCTACCACAGCAACAACTAGTTTGAGAAGCTAAGAGCAGGAAAAATATTCAGTGCAACTTTTGAGATGTTAAAATCTTAAAAGCCACTCTTCAGATCATAATGGTTTGGAGGTATTATGCAGAATGTGACCCATAATGTATAAATTACTCACTAATGTTTATATAAATTTCCTGAAGTTGTTTAATAAGATAAAGAAAGTCCAGAAATGTACATGTAAGTCTATGAAAGGTAATGTCTTTCTGCAACCAGCAGACTCATTTATTCTAACAACAGAATAAATGTTCAACGTGCTTCAGAAAAGATGTGAATGCATGCAAAAACAGAAATAATCTGCAAAGAAATAAAATGAACATCAGATAAATGATAAATGTGGAAGACTTAAAATAAAGAAGTTATTTTGGCCTTTTTATATTATAGTGTAGTTTTGGTTAATTGCAGTGGTTAGTAACTAACTATGATCTATCTTTACCAGCTGTCTCTACAACCACTCTGGATGATGGTATCCTTACCAGGTGACTCTACAAGTTTGTTTTTATCTTTTACACTCTTACAAGGTGAAACTGATGCAACGCTTGAAAAGGAGAGAGTGGAGCTTCTCTATGAGTACCAGAAGAGAGACGATAACAAACTCATTAATGAGAAGATGGGAAATTATGTAATCCTTTAACCACCTGTGATCGACCTTAAAGCTCGATGGCCTGCCTTGTTTGAGTGTTCCCAGGTATGTTGAACATTTTGATCACGTCTTCTCCAATACAGGGTGTTTTTTGGCAAAGTTTCAAAGTGAATACGGCTATTTTGAATGAGTCATTATTTCATTGTTTGATAGTATCACTGCCATTATCCTGTAACCTATGTGACACTTTCTGAAGTGAAAGATATAGTTACCTGATGAGGCTGCCAGAATGAAAGCTATTCTTACCTGATTACCTGTGGAAAAAATTATTCAGTATTCTTACACTTCTAATTTCATATTTTTGTAGGACAGCAACATTGAGTCCCGACGAGAAGTTGTGATCAGAGACCTCAAACTCTACCTTGGTGGAAACACTGGAGAGTTAATCAAGGACTACCAGGTAAAAAAAATAATACTATGCTGTGGCACTGATTCAAAGCCCTGCCAATATGAGACACGTTTGTGCAAAAATAGCTTTTGACAAATTTGACAAGATTTTTAGGAGATTTTAAATAATGTGCCTATGTAGAAATGGGATTTGATTTGATTCATTTAATTGTATTAAAATGCCTTGCACATGAAGGACACTAAGTACATTGTTACTAAATTACTAAAAATGCTGCAGTAAAACATGGAAAATCATCACAGATATCTAGAGACATGTACAAGAATATCCTAGGGTTTAATAATAACTTCTGCTTACAATTGGATTTGATTATTTTTATGGAATTTAGAAGATTAGAATATATTGGAATATGATTTTGCTTTACTATATGATTATTAAAAATGCTGTAGTGAAAGAACAAGAAAGTAATGACAGATGTATAACCATTTATATAATTATGTAGCTAACAGAACCAAATATATGATACTCTTTATATAAAGCTGCATTGCTTAATTGAATGAGTGAAAGATGATTTCTCCAACAATAGGTCTTAAATTGACTTAAAATGGCCTTAAATGGCATTTAATTGTGTGATACCTGTAGACACCCTTGCTAAGCTACAATACTACTCAAAACTACCACATAACAATCAGATACTTTGTTTGGAGAGAGAACAAAGAGTTATGCATCCTTCACATTACTATACCATAAATATGTTTTATTCTCTCTGGTGTATTTCACAGGTTTTCAATGATGACCGTGCTGCTGCCGTCCAAGAAGCTCTTACTACATTTGTCCTCGGCATCTTTGTTGTCAGCAATCCCAGGGATGGTCTCCCCAAGCAAGCTGGAATAGCCGTTGAGGGAGCAGAAGTCTTTTTGGTATCCCAGATGTGGCACATGCTTGCACCTATCTGATGGGCCTTATCTATGCCTTGGAACTAAGGTACCCTAATAAACTGAAATACACATTTGAGGTCTTTCAGAAGATCTTCCTAGAGCTGGAGGATGCGAAACAAAAAAAATGTCCTCAAGTCCTTGATCTCGCGGTCTGTTTGCATGCTTAAAAACTATACAGATGGTGTTGAAGGTGTAGGATTTGAGTGAGCTGACTCTTATCAAGTTTTACACAGTTCTTCTGAGGTTGTCCCAATGCACTCTCTCAGGTTACACTGCTCCTTTTTTTATTCTATGATGTTGGGAAATAATTAATTTGATAGTGTAATGTGCTGGCGCATGCTTTATTATGTTACAGTGATGCTCATAAGTTTATGAACCCATGCTAAAGTTGACTAAAAAGAGGAATAAAAAAATCATCTTTTGGAAATTGATCTTAATGCCTTAATTTAAAAAATGAGGGAAAATCCAACCTTTAAGGAAACCAATTTTTTTTTAATGAATAATGTGTCTAAATAAATTAAATAAATGTTCTTCCTTAAAATACAGGGGGCATAAGTCAGTACACCTCTATGTTAAATTCCCATAGAGGCAGGCAGACTTTTATTTGAAAGGTCAGTTATTTCATGGATTCAGGATACTATGATCCTGATAATGTTCCCTTGGCCTTTGGAATTAAAATAGCCCCCCCCACATCATCACATACCCTTCACCATACCTAGAGATTGGCATGGGGTACTTTCCATAAGATCATCTCTCAATGCAAATCAAACCAGCTATTAGGCTACCTGAAATAAAACCATGCCAGTCTCTAGGTATGGTGAAAGGGATCTTCAAAGTCAACTTTAGCATGGGTTCATAAACTTATGAGCACAACTGTGTATGTATTGTGAATTTTATGTTCTTTGCACTTTAAATGGCACACATAATTCAGCTCCAGTAAAGCATTTAAAGTAACCTGGACTCTATTTTTCAGTTTTTCATGTACTGCCACAAGAGGCAGAGAAACCATGTAGAACTGTACATTTCTTCACTACAGTTTTGAATTTTGTAAGCTGCTGGATTGTGGTGTGTTTTTTTGCTTCATCAATGTATCTGAATGGAGCTGTGGATTTGAATGTAGCCGTTTAAAAGCTAGGATTTAATTTTGTTATGGTGTTCCTCTAACCTCTAAGAAAGATATTGTCAAATACATTTGTTTTTTTGAGCTAAACAACTTCCAAGTCTTGTTTTGGGTTAAGATGCATAATTATACCTGAGATTGTTTGACTCATGTGGGTGTTGTTCATAGTATCCAATGTTGGGGCTGCAACCCATGATTTAATCTGTCGATTTTCTTGATAAATCAATTTGTAGTTTGGTCCATACAATGTAAGACAATGGTTAAAAATCAATCACTTTTCCCCAATGTTTCCTAATTGTTGATGATTAATTTAGTTGTTAGCAACTAATTGATCAATCAACTAATCGTTGCAGCTCCTGTCTTTTTATCAGTATGGTAAACACTTGGCTCCTTGGCAGCATATCTTGACATGTGATAAGAAGATTGTGATTTCTAACACATAGATGACACATACTAAACTTTTTAAGTAGACCAAGCATGATACAAAATATTGAGCCTGATCTACTTTAAAAAGGTAAAGCATCTTTGCATCAGGTGTGTAGACCAGCAGGAGTGATCTTTGCATGACTACTAGTTTTGCAGATAATAGATAGTTTTGATATAGTCTACTGTTTGGCTCAGACATACTTTATTTAGATTCAGATGAGCTTGTATGGTTAGCTTTGCTTTGAAAGACAGGTTGACAGTGCTTGATGTGTGTGACTATAAATATTTCATGAAGTCATTATTATAGGTATTGCTTTATTACTCAATATTCTGATCTAGATTCATGACCTTTTGCATTGAAGACAGATCAGAATAATCTTTATGAATCTTGGGATTATAGAATATATAAGTAACTGATTGTGTGGACACTAAGATATAAAAAAGATATTGTTTGATATCAGGAACATGGATCTTACCAAAGGTAACTGGGCTCATTATAGGGGACACAGGACCTGCAAAAGAACAGACTGATGTGGGACGCAGGATACTAAGAGACTTCAGGTCTGATACCAGGGACTTGCTCAGATCCCCTGTAAGGCTTCAGTTACTGGTACAGGGGTTACTAGACCTCTTAAAAAGTGCTTGGATATTGGGATTGCTTTAGACAAAAGAACTCAGATTATTTGGTGTGGGGATGCAGGTCTCCTCAAAGGGCACACCGGAGTACAGTATTGAGGGGACCACTAAGGTCTATATAAAGAGACTTCCAGATACAGTATTAGGGGACCACTAAGGTCTATATAAAAAGAGACTTCAGATACAGTATTAGGGACCACTAGGTCTATATAAAAGAGACTTCAGATACAGTATTAGGGGACCACTAAGGCCTATATAAAAGAGACTTCAGATACAGTATTAGGGGACCACTAAGGTCTATATAAAAGAGACTTCAGATACAGTATTAGGGGACCACTAAGGCTCTATATAAAGAGACTTCAAGATACAGTATTAGGGGACCACTAAGGTCTATATAAAAGAGACTTCAGATACAGTATTAGGGGACCACTAAGGTCTATATAAAGAGACTTCAGATACAGTATTAGGGGACCACTAAGGTCTATATAAAAGAGACTTCAGATACAGTATTAGGGGACCACTAAGGTCTATATAAAAGAGACTTCAGATACAGTATTAGGGGACCACTAAGGTCTATATAAAAAAGAGACTTCAGATACAGTATTAGGGGACCACTAAGGCTCTATATAAAGAGACTTCAGATACAGTATTAGGGGACCCACTAAGGTCTATATAAAGAGACTTCAGATACAGTATTAGGGGGACCACTAAGGTCTATATAAAAGAGACTTCAGATACAGTATTAGGGGACCACTAAGGTCTATATAAAGAGACTTCAGATACAGTATTAGGGGGACCACTAAGGTCTATATAAAAGAGACTTCAGATACAGTATTAGGGGGACCACTAAGGTCTATATAAAAGAGACTTCAGATACAGTATTAGGGGACCACTAAGGTCTATATAAAAGAGACTTCAGATACAGTATTAGGGGACCACTAAGGTCTATATAAAAGAGACTTCAGATACAGTATTAGGGGACCACTAAGGTCTATATAAAAGAGACTTCAGATACAGTATTAGGGGACCACTAAGGTCTATATAAAAGAGACTTCAGATACAGTATTAGGGGACCACTAAGGTCTATATAAAAGAGACTTCAGATACAGTATTAGGGGACCACTAAGGTCTATATAAAAGAGACTTCAGATACAGTATTAGGGGGGACCACTAAGGTCTATATAAAAAGAGACTTCAGATACAGTATTAGGGGACCACTAAGGTCTATATAAAAGAGACTTCAGATACAGTATTAGGGGGACCACTAAGGTCTATATAAAAGAGACTTCAGATACAGTATTAGGGGACCACTAAGGTCTATATAAAAGAGACTTCAGATACAGTATTAGGGGGACCACTAAGGTCTATATAAAAGAGACTTCAGATACAGTATTAGGGGACCACTAAGGTCTATATAAAAGAGACTTCAGATACAGTATTAGGGGACCACTAAGGTCTATATAAAAGAGACTTCAGATACAGTATTAGGGGACCACTAAGGTCTATATAAAAGAGACTTCAGATACAGTATTAGGGGACCACTAAGGTCTATATAAAAGAGACTTCAGATACAGTATTAGGGGACCACTAAGGTCTATATAAAAGAGACTTCAGATACAGTATTAGGGGACCACTAAGGTCTATATAAAAGAGACTTCAGATACAGTATTAGGGGACCACTAAGGCCTATATAAAAGAGACTTCAGATACAGTATTAGGGGACCACTAAGGTCTATATAAAAGAGACTTCAGATACAGTATTAGGGGACCACTAAGGTCTATATGAAAAGAGACTTCAGATACAGTATTAGGGGGACCACTAAGGTCTATATAAAAGAGACTTCAGATACAGTATTAGGGGACCACTAAGGCCTATATAAAAGAGACTTCAGATACAGTATTAGGGGACCACTAAGGTCTATATAAAAGAGACTTCAGATACAGTATTAGGGGACCACTAAGGTCTATATAAAAGAGACTTCAGATACAGTATTAGGGGGACCACTAAGGTCTATATAAAAGAGACTTCAGATACAGTATTAGGGGACCACTAAGGCCTATATAAAAGAGACTTCAGATACAGTATTAGGGGGACCACTAAGGTCTATATAAAAGAGACTTCAGATACAGTATTAGGACCACTAAGGCCTATATGAGATACTTCCAGATACAGTATTAGGGGACCACTAAGGTCTATATAAAAGAGACTTCAGATACAGTATTAGGGGACCACTAAGGCCTATATAAAAGAGACTTCAGATACAGTATTAGGGGACCACTAAGGCCTATATAAAAGAGACTTCAGATACAGTATTAGAGGACCACTAAGGTCTATATAAAAGAGACTTCAGATACAGTATTGGGGACCACTAAGGCCTATATAAAAGAGACTTCAGATACAGTATTAGGGGACCACTAAGGGTCTATATAAAAGAGACTTCAGATACAGTATTAGGGGACCACTAAGGCCTATATAAAGAGACTTCAGATACAGTATTAGGGGACCACTAAGGCCTATATAAAAGAGACTTCAGATACAGTATTAGGGGGACCACTAAGGTCTATATAAAGAGACTTCAGATACAGTATTAGAGACCACTAAGGTCTATATAAAAAGAGACTTCAGATACAGTATTAGGGGACCACTAAGGCCTATATAAAGAGACTTCAGATACAAGTATTAGGGGACCACTAAAGGTCCTATATAAAGAGACTTCAGATACAGTATTAGGGGACCACTAAGGTCTATATAAAGAGACTTCAGATACAGTATTAGGGGACCACTAAGGTCTATATAAAGAGACTTCAGATACAGTATTAGACCACTAAGGCCTATATAAAAGAGACTTCAGATACAGTATTAGGTGGACCACTGAGGCCTATATAAAAGAGACTTCAGATACAGTATTAGGGGACCACTAAGGTCTATATAAAAGAGACTTCAGATACAGTATTAGAGGGACCACTAAGGCCTATATAAAAGAGACTTCAGATACAGTATTAAGGGGGACCACTAAGGTCTATATAAAGAGACTTCAGATACAGTATTAGGGGACCACTAAGGTCTATATAAAGAGACTTCAGATACAGTATTAGGGGACCACTAAGGCCTATATAAAAGAGACTTCAGATACAGTATTAGGGGACCACTAAGGTCTATATAAAGAGACTTCAGATACAGTATTAGGGGACCACTAAGGTCTATATAAAAGAGACTTCAGATACAGTATTGGGGACCACTAAGGTCTATATAAAAGAGACTTCAGATACAGTATTAGGGGACCACTAAGGTCTATATAAAAGAGACTTCAGATACAGTATTAGGGGGACCACTAAGGTCTATATAAAAGAGACTTCAGATACAGTATTAGGGGACCACTAAGGTCTATATAAAAGAGACTTCAGATACAGTATTAGGGGGACCACTAAGGTCTATATAAAAGAGACTTCAGATACAGTATTAGGGGACCACTAAGGTCTATATAAAAGAGACTTCAGATACAGTATTAGGGGGACCACTAAGGTCTATATAAAAGAGACTTCAGATACAGTATTAGGGGACCACTAAGGTCTATATAAAAGAGACTTCAGATACAGTATTAGGGGACCACTAAGGTCTATATAAAAGAGACTTCAGATACAGTATTAGGGGACCACTAAGGTCTATATAAAAGAGACTTCAGATACAGTATTAGGGGGACCACTAAGGTCTATATAAAAGAGACTTCAGATACAGTATTAGGGGGACCACTAAGGCCTATATAAAAGAGACTTCAGATACAGTATTAGGGGACCACTAAGGTCTATATAAAGAGACTTCAGATACAGTATTAGGGGGGACCACTAAGGTCTATATAAAAGAGACTTCAGATACAGTATTAGGGGGGACCACTAAGGTCTATATAAAAGAGACTTCAGATACAGTATTAGGGGGACCACTAAGGTCTATATAAAAGAGACTTCAGATACAGTATTAGGGGGACCACTAAGGTCTATATAAAAGAGACTTCAGATACAGTATTGAGGGGACCACTAAGGTCTATATAAAAGAGACTTCAGATACAGTATTAGGGGACCACTAAGGCCTATATAAAAGAGACTTCAGATACAGTATTAGGGGACCACTAAGGTCTATATAAAAGAGACTTCAGATACAGTATTAGGGGGACCACTAAGGTCTATATAAAAGAGACTTCAGATACAGTATTAGGGGACCACTAAGGTCTATATAAAGAGACTTCAGATACAGTATTAGGGGACCACTAAGGTCTATATAAAAGAGACTTCAGATACAGTATTAGGGGACCACTAAGGTCTATATAAAAGAGACTTCAGATACAGTATTAGGGGACCACTAAGGCCTATATAAAGAGACTTCAGATACAGTATTAGGGGACCACTAAGGTCTATATAAAAGAGACTTCAGATACAGTATTAAGGGGACCACTAAGGTCTATATAAAAGAGACTTCAGATACAGTATTAGGGGACCACTAAGGTCTATATAAAAGAGACTTCAGATACAGTATTAGGGGGACCACTAAGGTCTATATAAAAAGAGACTTCAGATACAGTATTAGGGGACCACTAAGGTCTATATAAAAGAGACTTCAGATACAGTATTAGGGGACCCACTAAGGTCTATATAAAAGAGACTTCAGATACAGTATTAGGGGGACCACTAAGGTCTATATAAAAGAGACTTCAGATACAGTATTAGGGGACCACTAAGGTCTATATAAAAGAGACTTCAGATACAGTATTAGGGGGACCACTAAGGTCTATATAAAAGAGACTTCAGATACAGTATTAGGGGGGACCACTAAGGTCTATATAAAAGAGACTTCAGATACAGTATTAGGGGACCACTAAGGTCTATATAAAAGAGACTTCAGATACAGTATTAGGGGACCACTAAGGTCTATATAAAAGAGACTTCAGATACAGTATTAGGGGACCACTAAGGCCTATATAAAAGAGACTTCAGATACAGTATTAGGGGACCACTAAGGTCTATATAAAAGAGACTTCAGATACAGTATTAGGGGACCACTAAGGTCTATATAAAAGAGACTTCAGATACAGTATTAGGGGACCACTAAGGTCTATATAAAAGAGACTTCAGATACAGTATTAGGGGACCACTAAGGTCTATATAAAAGAGACTTCAGATACAGTATTAGGGGGACCACTAAGGTCTATATAAAAGAGACTTCAGATACAGTATTAGGGGGACCACTAAGGCCTATATAAAAGAGACTTCAGATACAGTATTAGGGGGACCACTAAGGTCTATATAAAAGAGACTTCAGATACAGTATTAGGGGACCACTAAGGTCTATATAAAGAGACTTCAGATACAGTATTAGGGGACCACTAAGGTCTATATAAAAGAGACTTCAGATACAGTATTAGGGGACCACTAAGGTCTATATAAAAGAGACTTCAGATACAGTATTAGGGGACCACTAAGGTCTATATAAAAGAGACTTCAGATACAGTATTAGGGGACCACTAAGGCCTATATAAAAGAGACTTCAGATACAGTATTAGGGGACCACTAAGGTCTATATAAAAGAGACTTCAGATACAGTATTAGGGGGACCACTAAGGTCTATATAAAAGAGACTTCAGATACAGTATTAGGGGACCACTAAGGTCTATATAAAAGAGACTTCAGATACAGTATTAGGGGACCACTAAGGTCTATATAAAAGAGACTTCAGATACAGTATTAGGGGACCACTAAGGTCTATATAAAAGAGACTTCAGATACAGTATTAGGGGGACCACTAAGGTCTATATAAAAGAGACTTCAGATACAGTATTAGGGGGACCACTAAGGTCTATATAAAAGAGACTTCAGATACAGTATTAGGGGACCACTAAGGTCTATATAAAAAGAGACTTCAGATACAGTATTAGGGGACCACTAAGGTCTATATAAAAGAGACTTCAGATACAGTATTAGGGGGACCACTAAGGTCTATATAAAAGAGACTTCAGATACAGTATTAGGGGACCACTAAGGCCTATATAAAAGAGACTTCAGATACAGTATTAGGGGACCACTAAGGCCTATATAAAAGAGACTTCAGATACAGTATTAGGGGACCACTGAGGTCTATATAAAAGAGACTTCAGATACAGTATTAGGAGACCACTGAGGCCTATATAAAAGAGACTTCAGATACAGTATTAGGGGACCACTGAGGCCTATATAAAAGAGACTTAGATGCAGTATTAGGGGACCACTGAGGCCTATATAAAAGAGACTTCAGATACAGTATTAGGGGACCACTGAGGCCTATATAAAAGAGACTTCAGATACAGTATTAGGGGACCACTGAGGCCTATATAAAAGAGACTTCAGATGCAGTATTAGGTGACCACTGAGACGTATATAAAAGCATCCTAAAAGCAGCATGTCATAGGACCTTTAAGGCGAGACACAACAGGTGAATAGGGCAAACAAATTAACTTACAGATATCACCATGAAACTTTACCATTTGATTACTCACATGAATATGAGAAAAAAAATGTATTGCAAGTTTTCTGTAATTTTGTTTAAATATGCTAATTAGGCTATATCTAATTAAATATGCGCTAATTTGCATATACATTTACAGAGGGGATTATAAATATCGATCATCTTTTGTTACCCAGTAAATCAGAAAATACTGCCAATAGCCTTAAGAAATGGATTTCCACCATTTTGTAGGCATAAAATGTCATATAAATCAGGCCAAGAATGACATATCAACAAATCCCTCTGTACAAACCTTCAAAATATAGTTAGGAATACGACTGTTAAGTTTGGTGTATGTCGGTGCTACAGAAGTGGAGATTCTTTGCTCGGATTGTGAGGAAAAACTCATTTTGAGAAAACGTCCCTTAACAGTTGACAACTAATCGATGAATATTTGCAGCGCTATAAGTGTGAGTATTAATGGCACATTGCTGATCCCTTCTGCATCATGCCAAAGCTACGATAACAAAAGATCTGAGGCTTAATGTTTGCGCTCCAGTGAGGAAACATTTCCACGTTTGCCTGCAGCTCAATACCCAACCTGAAAGAGTTAATCTCTCTCATGTGGCAGCTTGTTCTTGGCCGTCCACAGACCTGAGAGGATTAGCAGAAAGTAAATATGATGAGAGGCTTTTTTTTCCATCAAGCTCACATCTTTGGAGGGGAAATAACCAGTTAACACGGCAACAAGGTCACGTTAATGTGAGCTAACGGATACCCGAGCAATCATTGGTATGGATGACGAGGCTTTTCTCTCTGATCTCGAATCACCGATCAATAACAGACACTTCATCTTTGAAATGTTGACTTATATCAGGGGGGTCAAACTCAACTTCACTGAAGGCCACACTGGAAAATGGGAATCACATCACAGGCCCGATGTAGAGTTTATTAACATGCTTTTATTCAAGAGAAAAGTCAAATATCCTCCATCGTATTATTGTTTGTGTTATAAAGTCTTCTTACTTACAGTTTGGTCCACATAAAGTCCTAACAAAGTCAGATAAAAAGTTCCTTAGCCGTCATAGAAAAAGGTTGCAAAAGCGACAAAAACATCGGGAAAAAAACGTCGGAAAAACGTTGATAAACGGACGCCTGGGTAGCTCACCTGGTAGAGTGCGTGCCCATATATAGAGGTTTACTCCTCAACGCAGCGACACAAGGTTTGACTCCGACCTGCGCCCTTTGCTGCATGACATTCCCCCTCTCTTTCCCCTTTCATGTCTTCAGCTGTATACAAATAAAGGCCAAAAATGAGATAGATAAATGTGAAAAAAGGCAACATAAACGTTGAAAAAATGATCCAAAAAAAGTGACAAAAACTCAGAAAAAAAGTGGCAAAAACATGGAAAAGGAACAAAAACTTCTGAAAAAAGCCCAGTTCTGATTACTGGGGGGTCTGATTACAGGACTTTCACCCAGGAGACTGGGGATTGTGTGATGTTTCCTTTCCAAGTTTGTTCTTTTTCTAAACCCAACCCCGTTCTTCTTTTCCTAAACCCGACCCACGTGTGACATTTCCTAAACCCAACCATATCCTCGCGATAACACGTAGCCTCGTGATAACACGCCACGTTTACGCTGTGACGTTGCAGACTGCCGTCTGCTCTATACAGCGTAGACATACACGCGGATAGCTCAAAATGCATACAGATAACAATCAATAATATAATCAAAGTCGAGGGAGGCAGGCCAGTACAGCCCAATCCAGTTGGGGAGAGTTCTGGCCCGACCAGGCTCCTCTCCTTAACCTGTCTCTCTTAGGTATGCTGTTATAGTTTTAGACTGCCGGGGGACTTCCTTCCTTCCTTTGACACACTGAGCTGCTCTCTCCTCTCTCTTTCCATTTGTTTCCTTTTGTGTGCTTCCATGTCCCAGAAATGCTTGTTACTAACCTAGCTCTGGGGAGTTTACTCCCCGGAGTCCTTATGTTTCTTTTTTTTGCCCAGAATATTCCCATGGATTAGGGTGGCACCACGATCTTGGTTGCAGCTGTCGCCGTGGTCCTGCTGCACTCCCTGCTACACCCTGCTACGCTCTGCGGTGCCCTGCAGCGTCCTGGTGCGTCCTGCTGCGTCCTGCTGCGCTCTGCTGTGCCATGCTACATCCTGTAACGCCCTGCAGTGCCCTGCTATGACATGAACTACTACGACTACCATTTGTGGTCACTGTTCCATTATCTTTATTGTGACTATTATTGCCACTGTTCATCACATCTCCAACCGGCACCGTCAGACACCGCCTACCAAGAGTCTGGGTCTGCTGAGGTTTCTTCCTAAAAGGGAGTTTTCCTCGCCACTGTCACACTAAATGTGTTGGGGCTTTGTAAATGATAATGTGGTCTAGACCTACTCTATCTGTAAAGTGTCTCGAGATGACTCTTGTTATGATTTGATACTATAAATAAAATTGAATTGAATTGAGTAACACTCCACTTACTAAGTAATAAGCAGTAAGTCGGACTCGTTTCAGGTGAGAGTTGGCCTCCGCCAGGGCTGCGCTTTGTCACCAATCCTGTTTGTAGTATTTATGGACAGGATATCGAGGCGTAGTCGGGGTGGAGAGGGGTTGCAGTTCGGTGGGCTGGGGATCTCATCGCTGCTTTTTGCAGATGATGTGGTCCTGATGGCATCATCGGCCTGTGACCTTCAGCACTCACTGGATCGGTTCGCAGCCGAGTGTGAAGCGGCTGGGATGAGGATCAGCACCTCTAAATCGGAGGCCATGGTTCTCAGCAGGAAACCGATGGAGTGCCTTCTCCAGGTAGGGAATGAGTCCTTACCCCAAGTGAAGGAGTTCAAGTACCTTGGGGTCTTGTTCGCGAGTGAGGGGACAATGGAGCGGGAGATTGGTCGGAGAATCGGCACAGCAGGTGAGGTATTACATTCAATTTATCGCACCGTTGTGACGAAAAGAAAGCTGAGCCAGAAGGCAAAGCTCTCAATCTACCGGTCAGTTTTTTGTTCCTACCTCACCTATGGTCATGAAGGCTGGGTCATGACCGAAAGAACAAGATCCAGGGTACAAGCGGCCGAAATGGGTTTCATCAGGAGGGTGGCTGGCGTCTCCCTTAGAGAGAGGGTGAGAAGCTCAGTTATCCGTGAGGAGCTCGGAGTAGAGCCGCTGCTCCTTTGCGTCGAAAGGAGCCAGTTGAGGTGGTTCGGGCATCTGGTAAGGATGCCCCCTGGGCGCCTCCCTAGGGAGGTGTTCCAGGCACGTCCAGCTGGGAGGAGGCCTCGGGGGAGACCCAGGACTAGGTGGAGGGATTATATCTCCAACCTGGCCTGGGAACGCCTCGGGATCCCCCAGTCGGAGCTGGTTAATGTGGCTCGGGAAAGGGAAGTCTGGGGTCCCCTGCTGGAGCTGCTACCCCCGCGACCCGACCCCGGATAAGCGGACGAAGATGGATGGAACACTCCACTTGGCTTTAGGACAGTGGCGTGTATGTTTACGCGAAGTCATGATGTCATGTTGGACAACTAATGTATGAATCTTTGCAGCTCTAGTTTATATGTTCCCTCTAAACGTTCACTGGGTTGATGCTCACTGATTACACTGAGGCTGTATGAGTTATTTACTGGAAATAAATCTACTCTCTAAGAACTACATCTGTGGAATAACAGAAAACGTTCTGGCAGATCATTACCCGGTCTTTGTCCTGTAACTAAAAACAGAAATGTTGTGTGTAGCCGCAGTAAGAATACAGTACATTTTCTGTTATTTAAGAATCTGTCACACAAAGCTGCTCAGTTAGTCAAACCTCTGAAATGAAATCTGTTCTTTAATTATTTTTTTACCCTTGTTTTTAATGCCTTTTTCGGCGTATTTTTCTACATTTTAAACACTTTTTTTCACGCTTTTGACCCTCGCTAATCCAAGTGCTGCTTAATAATTTGTGAATATGTGAATCAAGGTCTACGGACAACTTCTGTAAAAATATACAGTTAAAGTCGAAAATCAAAGTATCTTTATTAGTCTCCCCAAGGAGAAATTAGTTTTGGACACTGGGAGAAATTGCTGCAAGAGTTACAACAGAGACACACAGCAAGCACAGGGTTCAAACAGTTAAAAGACAAAAAAAGTTAAAAGACAAATGTCCAGGAAACATTTGGGCTCACTCAAAGAGCTATGCAAATTGCAAATGACCATTTTCTATACTTGTGCATGAAAAGCCATCCTTCCTACATTCTTCTGTCCTCCCATACATGGCTTTACAAACTTACTCATTCCTACTTCCATAAGCATCCATGCATTCAGTCATAAATAAACACTTATGTATCCATTCATCAATATCCATACATTCAGTTATAAATATGCATTAATTCCTCCATTTATATCCATACATACATTCAATCACAGATATACATTAACAAATTCATATTCATACGTTCATCGCTGCTCATTAATGAGCTTTACAACTGTTAATACACAGATGTTTCTCAGTGTTTTGGGTTGTGAGTCTGCGGCCTGGTCTGAGTAGCAGTGATGCAGAGGCTGACGTCACACTCTGTGTGGATTACCTCGACAGTATTTGGGCTCAGCCCAGCTCCCTCTGCCTCTCCCTGCCTGAGGAAAACCGAGGCAGCTGGGTAATTAGGGAGTTGTTTTGTGGTGAAAGAACGCTCTCTGCTGGACACTCAGGGAACTCTCTGTCGTTCTGTTTTTTTTCTTTGTTTGATTAAGTTTATTTTGAATATGTTAAAAATAAAAAAAAACATGTACATTTCATTGCAGGCACGAAAACCAACAGACAAAAAAATACTCAGCAAACGTATTTCTAAAGTATTTTAAATGATTCAAATAAGGATTTCCATGTTCAAAAAGGTAAAGTAAAAAGAAAATACTCTACTACTTCTACTAGTTATATACAAATAATTTCATTTTCACTTATTTATATATGTGTACTTACACATACATGCATATATACCTACATACAGGCACATATACACACATGTACACACATACACACATACACATACATAACCATATAAATATACACATGCATACACACATACATATACACATGCATATATACCTACTTACAGGCACATATACACATGCACACCCATATACACATGCATACGCACATACACATACATACATGTGCATACACACGTACACATGCATACACACATACACATGGATACCCATATACACATGCATACACACATACACATGGATACCCATATACACATGCATACACACATACACATGCACACCCATATACACATGCATACACACATACACATGCACACCCATATACACATGCATACCCATATACACATGCATACACACATGCATACACACACATACACATGCATACACACATACACATGCATACACACACATGCACACCCATATACACATGCATACCCATATACACATGCATACACACATGCATACACACACATACACATGCATATACACATGCATACACACATGCACACCCATTTACACATGCATATCCATATACACATACATACACATGCATACACACATATACACATGCATACACACATGCATACACACACATACACATGCATACACACATACATGCATACACACACATACACCCATATACACATGCATACCCATATACACATGCATACACACATGCATACACACACATACACATGCATATACACATGCATACACACATGCACACCCATTTACACATGCATATCCATATACACATGCATACCCACATGCATACCCACAAGTATATACATGCATACACACATACACATGCATACAAACATACACATGCATACCCATATAAACATGCATACCCACATACACATACATACACACATACACATGCATACACACTTACGTAAGTAAAAGGTCCTTTCTCTGACTTTTTCACTTTCTCTGTTCTCTGCTGAACCATGGATACCTTCAAGCTATTTAGCATTTTCTCTGCACTTCTCTTATCTTTCTCAGTACCTTGCATTACTCCATGTGCAATTAAACAATATGACCTTGCTCGTTAACCCAGCAGCAAAACAGACAAAGTCCATTCACACGATAGAGACTCTTAATGATCTTAAGGTACTTTGAGTTATGAAAAACCTACTTTTTCGATCTCCTCCTAAACCGTGTGACCAATCTGCACAAATCTTGGCAGGTAGCATCTCCCTACCCTGAGCTGAGTTTATCTGGTTACAACCTGTTTCGGCAGGATAGGTCATCTAAGGGTGGGGGAGCCATTTTCACCAAAGAACATCTTCAGTGTAGTATAGCCCTGGCGAAGTCTATACCCAAACAGTATGATCTTCTTGTTCTTAAAGTGATGGTTCGGAGTAATTTCACTCTAGGGTCCTTTGCACCATCACCTCGAGCCAAGACTACCGGTAAAGTAGTGAAGAAGGAGCAAGAAGTGAGAGAGCAGAAGAAGAGATCAACAAAATGGCAGAGTTTGAAGTTAGCATTGAACGCGACGATGAGTGGCTCAATTTTGAAGGTCGCCCGTACCTATTCGAGCCTGAATACATGGACGAGGAGCTACAACTGATGGAGGAGAATTGGAGAGCTAGCTAGCAGCAGAGAGTAGAAGCCATCAGGCAAGTGCTATTTAAATAAACTCCTGTTGTACTTACAAACTTTCTCATGATTCATGTTATCAGTACAGAACCTATTTGTACTACTGTAGAAGTTTGGTACCATTCTGGACATACACATTTGGTTCCATTAGCGCCTGCTCTAAACCATTTGGCTGATAGCGCTAACTCGCCCAATGTTAGACCAAGGGAACAAAGCTTATGGGGGGTTGTTTGGCTCGAGGTGATTGGCTAGGGTGACATTACTCTCAACCATCACCTTAACATCAAACTATCCAACAGCTTTTCTTTATCAGTGGCTGGCTGCTATCGCCCACCATCTGCACCAGCATGTACCCTAGAGGCCTTAAAGGGATATTTCACCGCTGGAAAGCTGAATATATCTTTAAATTGGGTCACTTATGTAGTATAAATGTGAAAAGAAATTGAAATTGGTGCCTTCTAGGCCGAGAAAAGCCAGGAAATGTGTTTTTGGCTCATGTGGATGAAAGACATCAAATCCCAGAATGCACTTGCTTCGCTGCTCTGAGTCCACTCCCAAGCCACGCCTACCGTTTACACCGTGGCTCTAGTGGTGTTACACATTTAAAATATATAAAAACAACATTATATAAAAACGACATACGAAACACATTATATGCTCCGTAAAGTTCAGCTAACGCATACTAGCATTAGCGCTTGGTATGCTGTAAACAGAGTATAAACACAGCCGTAAATTTGCATGGAATGTAGAATGGTCTCATCTAACAGTCACAAACTCCACTAGCAGTTAGCAGTTAGTTGGATACAAGCACCCCATTTCTGCAACAGTCCGTGTTAAAAAAGCCCACCTCCACTAGCTAGTCTTACCCGGTGACAGAGCAGCACTGTTGTTCAGCCATGTTTCCACAACAACAAAAACACAGCAGTCTCTGAACTCGCGTTGGGAGTTTCGTTGAAGTTGGATGTAGTCCAGTTTGTTGTCCAAAGAGACACTTGCAAGCAGGATTGATGGGACTTGTGGCCGGCTAGCGTTAGCTTTCCACCTAGCTCGGAGTATGAGCTAGGGACATCCTTCGCGTTTCAACGCTGAGGATACCCCCTTACCGGTTAGCGTCATCGAGCAACACCGCAGGCTGATGTGCTGGTCTCCG
>NC_135858.1:35868116-35890616 GCF_031162955.1 Sander vitreus | reverse complement strand
GCTAGCTAAACTGAACATTTTGTCGTTGGCAGGGTTCAGGTTAGGCTACCTAACGTTGACGTTAGCTAGCGCTAGCTGATACTAGCGATTTCTAGTTCTGTGACATATTTTGGACTTCATTTAATAAACATAACCTGTAGTTGTACACAATCGTATGTGTATTTTGATTACAATGTGCGGAATGTCCAGACCCCGCCCACCCCCCACCCCCCCAGCCATAAAATAAGCCCCTAAAATTTGGGTGGCATATGGCTCAGTGTTCCCCGAGGCGCACAGATGTTCAGCCGCTACATCAGCAGCCTAGTTTGGAGGTGTGTGTGTGTGTGTGTGTGTGTGTGTGTGTGTGTGTGTGTGTGTGTGTGTGTGTCAGTAATTGGTAAGGTCTGATCGCCTCGTGTTCTCACTGGAGGGCTATAATACTCAGCTGAAGATAATCCTGTGCAGAAGAAAGAGGCAGAGTAATCCTGCGATGTATTTTATGCAAATGTACGACCCTGTAGGAGAAATGATAACAAACCAACAGGGTTGTTCAGGTGTTTTAATAAAAAGCATAATGTCTTTGTATGTATGAGTGGCAGCCACTTTGATTCAAGGCAGCAGACCCGAACAGAACATGCAGATTTTTGTTCGACAGTTTTCAGAAGTGATTCTGAATGAAAATCTGCTGGATTTAGCGTACTGTATCTCTGGTTCGGGTGAAGATGTGTTAACATTCTGACTTTATTTTTGTATACTTTTAAATTGGTTTTAAATGTGCGTTTGGCCCTGCCGATCATGCCTTCATTGATCGGTTTTTAGAGGCCTACAGAAGTCCAACTATAAGACAAAAAAAACAAACGGTGAAACTTGTGTGATGTCAGCTTGTTAAATGTGAATATTTTCTGTTTTCTAGTCACTCCTCTGTGACAGTAAACTGAATATCCTTCCTTCCTTATTTATTCTTCTATCCTTCCTTCCCTCTTTTTTGCATACTTGCCTCCTTCCTTTTCTTTCCTTCCCTACCTCCTCCCTACGTACTTCATTTCTTCTTTCCCTCCCTCCTTACGTACATACGTACAAAACTTAAAAGATTATATTGATTAATCCGTTCGAGTCATTCGTCTGTGACAGTCAATTTAAATATCTGCTTTCTGTCATCCTTCCTTCCTTCCTTCCCTTCCTCCTTTCGTACGTTCTTCCTTTCTTCCGTCCTCTTTCCTTCCTTTACTTTCCTCCTATCCTTCCCTTTTCTTTGCATCCCAACGTACTTCAGTTCTTCTTTCCCTTCCCTCCCTACATACTTACTTAAAAACCTACATGAAGTCCAGAGCTGCAAAGATGAATCGATAAGTTACCAACTATTAAAATGATCTCCAACTATTTTGATAATCCATTAATTAGTTTGAGACAGTAAAACTAATCCGGTGTCAGCTTGTTAAATGTGAACATGTTCTAGTGTCTTCTCTCCTCTGGGAAGAGGGAACTGAAGGTCTTTGAGTTAGGGACTAAACAAGACATTTGAGGACGTCATCTTGGGACTTTTTGAGAAACACTGATCCACATTTTTCACCATTTTCTGACATTTTAGAGACAAAATAACTCCTCCATTCATCCAGGAAATAATCCACATAAAATGACATAAAATAAAAATAGTAAAGTAAAACAGGGGAACAATGTGACAGAAATCTGACTTTAAGCCTGCAACATCATCTTATTTCAATGATACGCTGGGTTTCCACAGGCTGCGCGTGTGTGTGTGTGTGTGTGTGTGTGTGTGTGTGTGTGTGTCTCGCTCTCTCTCTGTGTTTCTGTGTGTTTCTGGGTGTGTGTGTGTCTCTGTGTCGGGATGGTTGACTGTGTGTGTGTGTGTGTGTGTGTTTCTAACAAGCCGTGTCTGCAGCCCCTCGACTCCATCGTTATCCCAGCAGCCACTGGTGCATTCCTCGATGCTAACAACCACAGGCCATAGGCGCTGGACTCTCTCGCCGTGCCGCTGTTTGTCTGCCCTATAAATAGCCACATTACTTTGAAATGTAAGTATGCTTCCTAAAATCCCCACCCCTCTCACTCCGAGCGCTGCCCCACACACACACACACGCACGCACACACACACACACACACACACACAGAGCCCAGATTAAACTCTCCTTTTTAAAGCTCATCTCTGAGAACGGAGGCTGTTTGATGTGGCTGGTTGATATGCAGCCTGTGATGTTTCGCTGACTGACTCGAGTGCTGTGCATCTCCCAAAATCCTTGTTTCCACTTGAGTATAGCATATAGATTTAATAAAAAACGCAGTGCATGTCATGATGGATGTAGAACAGAGTTTCCTCTTTACAAATGTGTCCTATTATGCAAAGGGTTGGGTGTAGGCCCCTGTTTAAACGACGACGCTCGCGGGTGGAAACAACAAAATATTTGCTCACATGTTCCTTTCGTACGACGACGACGGAAAAGTGAAACCACAAACAAAGTGGAAATCTTAAAAACGCTGCGTCTAAAGGGTAAAAACACAAAATTCTGCTCCGATCTGCTCACGGTGGCTCTCGTCGCGTACGCATTTACGTCACAGGCAAGCAATACATCCAAACTCTTACATCTTACATCCAAGATTTAGCCACGTGATGTCCATCATTTCTCAGTTTTTCGGTCATTGCTGCCGCTAGCTTCGATGCTAGCGTCCATCTTGAAATTCCCATGATGCTTAGCGAGAGCTTGTTGACGTTTTTGTCAACCAATGGAACGCAGGTCCGTCACGCATTACGCCCATATAAGGCATCCAAGGGAGAACAAAGATTGTTTATTGTGAGGAGAGATCACTCGAAGTCAGAATTGTTTTTGCGTCACCATATGCGCCCAGTTTTCCCCCTGATTCCCCCCCAAGCGGAATAAAAAGTGAGAACGCAACGCCACTTTTGCGTGTTCTCTTCCTGCCGTTTCCGTCTAAACATAGCCTTAGTTTTCTTTTTCCCGATACCGGTGATCAAACGATGCTTTGAAAACGGTGCCAGTGTTGACGCTCATTTGATTTTTGGGTCGGTAACGTAAACGTAACCCTGGGTATCGCCGATACGTCTTGATTTCCATTCGATATCAGTCAGGTTAGGTACATTTCAGTTCCAATAGCAGTTTAACTTGGATATATAAAGAGATTCTCCAAACTTTATGATGTGAAATTGAACAAGCAAGAAGCAACCTTCAAACATTTCATATTAGATCATTGCATCCCTAGTCATATTATGCATTAGTCGTTTAACAGGAAATCAATCGGCAGCAATTAATTAACCTTTTCAGTCTTTAAAGAGAAATGCCCAAATTCTCTGATTCCATCTTCTCCAATATCACGACTTGCTGGTTTCCTTTGGCCGCTGTTATTTATTTATATATATATATATATATATATATATATAAACAAACATAAACCGAATATCTTTGCGTTTGAAGACATTTGAAGACCACATCTCGGGCTCTGGGAAACAATTTTTTTTTTTTTTTGTAGGGCCACAAGTTTTCTCACGATACAATATTATATATCGATTATTTAGACAGCAATAGGATATTTGCTGATATCACAAAGTCTGCCATGCTACGATTCAATAATACCCATTTAACACAATCGGTACCATAGATATCAACTTAAAAAAAGCAACTAAAGTCGGACTCGACTATTTTTCTTACCGAGCTCTTCCAGACATTTAAAATGAACTATATATAGAGTGGATATTTCAAAAAGAAGGCACACCTTATCGATATTTTCACTTTGCGTCGATGATATTGGATTGTTGATGATTGTATCGGTCCAGGTCCATGTATCGTTCCACCCCTAACGTTTCGGTACCCAGCCCTACTCAGCAATGCACCAACACTCAGCGCACACATGCACTAATGTGCTGTTTTCATCAACACTTTGGAGTTCAAAGATGATGGCGAGCCTGCAGCTGCAACGTGCCTCATTGTGTATGTGTGTCTAATCACGCATGTGTGTGTGTGTGTGTGTGTGTGTGTGTGTGTGTGTGTGTGTATCTCTGTGTGTAATCGCATATAGATGTGTGTGTGTGTGTGTGTATAATCACACATAGGTGTGTGTATGTGTAATAGCACATCATAGTGTTTTTGTGTAATTGCACATTGGTGTGTATGTGTGTGTCTAATCGCAGATATAAGATTTAGTGTATACATGTTTGTTTGCCTCTGTGTGTGTGTGTGTGTGTGTAACCAATTGTAGATAGCAGGCTCGTCTTTATAAACTGTGTGTGTGTGTGTGTGTGTGTGTGTGTGTGTGTGTGTGTGTGTGTGGGAACGAGTGCGATCATCAAAGACTTTGATATTGATCGTAGCCTTTGCATGCGTGCAGCAGCGGCCCCGAGGCAAACCGCGTGACTTCTTGGAAGCTAAACAGATTTGCTGTGCCTGTTTTGTGTATGATACACGAGAATGAACCTGGGTGACCTCGGATCTGCTGGATGATGTTTGAGTGTTGTAAAAAGTCAGGGACACCTGGAAAAAGATGAAAGCTGCGATGCCTTTTATTGATTTTTCCTGATTAAATCCAATTTAGTGTTGAGATGGAAGCTCTGAGACAACTGGGGCGTGGAGTCTGAAACTATTGTTTAAAGGAGACCTATTACATACCGTTTTCATGGTAATACATGTGTTTTGTTGACATGCTTTGTCTGAGACGCTGAGCCTGTGTCTTTAAGCTCCCCCTCCCGAAAAAAGCCCAGTCTGCTCTGATTGGTCAGCGTTTCCGGATCTCTGGAGTCCAAGGGGGGTCAGCTTCTCCTCGGAACGCGTAGCTCCTATGGCGCCATTTTGATGCTACCAAGCCATCACCTCCCGTTAGCATCCCATTGACTTCCATTCATTCTGACGTCACTTTGACAGAGAATACCTTTACATCTGAAGCGTTTAAAGACTCTATTTGTCCGTTGTTTATTTCTAAAGAAACACGACAATGTATAAAAGGCTCCATTACCTTGTAGCTCACGTTATGGCTCCGTAGCAGACGTTTTTATAACAATAGGCTAACGATTGGGTCATAACCACGAGACTTCCTGTCTCATAGTAGAGGAGTTACCGTACAGTACAGGAGAAGCTCTCAGGCAGTTTGGACTTCCATTAGCTGTTTAAGTTTAATTACTAATGTTAACTATCATTTTAGTGATCAATAATGAGCCTGTGTCTATGTTATCTCCTTACATATACCTACGCTCTCCGTCTCTGCTAGATTGGGAATGATTGAGATTTCTCTTGGCACAGCTACCAGAAGACTTCCAACTTTCAGACAGGTTGCTCACGTCACATCTACGTCTTCAAGCTCAGTTGGAGGCTGCTCAGTAACGCTCAGCCATCACCGGGAAAGAGCTTCTAATGTCCTTCACTGGTCTCCGTCCAGAGACACGGGATCTATTGGTCCAATGCTGGAGTCTCCGCATCTGTGCTCTGCCATTGCTGCCTCTGTACAGTCTGTTTCAGTCGCAACAGAGTATGAAGCGGGACTTTGTACCGCCAAAAAAGCAGATAAAGGCTTCTTAAACAAATACCATATAGACCCGAATATAAGAATTTTTTTCCCTGCTATGAAGTTATCTGAAAACTCGAGGTCGTACTATATGCGGGGTCTAGACTTTTAAACATCCACAACAACAGGTGGCGCCAAATAGCAGTGAACTGAATGTGCCTCTCGTGACCAATGTCCTCAATCCAAACTCCCAACGGAGCGAGGAAGCTTGAAAGACGCAGAGACACGGTGAGCGTTGGCCAAGTTAGTAAAGAAATGAGAAAACGTTTTTAACGTGAAGATGATGGCGATAAACGCAGCAGGATCCTCAAACAACTGCCAAGTAGCCAAAAAAGATGGTGTCACATACCGTAATGTACGGAGGTAGCGAGCCCAAAAAGACCGTCTTAAAAAACAGCCAAAAAACAGCCAAAAATAACAAACTGTGGCTGAGAAATGAAAATAGTGTGTTCATGTAGGATCCCATTACCTCAAGTAAGGCGCTAAATTGAGAATATATATGTTCAGGGCTTTTAACAGTCACACAGGGACAAACTTATTTCTTTTGAAGAGCAGAGATATCAGTTCCCCAAATGCATTCTCAAAGAGATGAGCTCTTAGCAGCAGCAGCAAAAAGCACAAACGCCATGCAAGATTGCATCAGTGCATCTGTACGATGTTTTGTGCAACATTTGTGCAGAGAAACACGGCACAGGACACAACACAAAGCCCTCTGTTGGACCGCGTGGTGGAACACAATGTCACAAATAACGCAGTGTACTGTAACAACACAACTCTGAGAGAACCTGCAGCTAATATCTGGGGAAGAATGGAAGCATTGTTCACACGGGGAAAAAACAAAATATTTTCCACAAAATGCCTTCTTACGTAAGCCGTCCCTTTTTTCTTCATCATCATCATGTTCTCGCTCTTGTGTTCTCTCTCTCTCTCAATTTGGCGCAGAAATCGAGGTCAGCGTTAATTGAAATTCAGACACCTATTAATAAGTGAGAGGGTTTCTCATTCTCCCTCTCTACTTTCTCTTTTCTGTCCGGTCTTCTCCTCTCTTTTTTCTTTCTTTCTGACCCTTGTTGAATCTCTCAGTTTCCTACCATCTCATATCTTCCCTCTCTCTTCCTGTCCTCACTCTGATTCCCTCGCGTTTGGCCGTCTCCTGATGATTGGTCGAGCTGTTTTAGGTTGACGTCTGTACACGCGGCTCTGAACAGCCGCTCTCCTCGGGGGGGTTTCACAAGTCTTTCTCGTCTGAGATGGATCCGGCTGCAGAATAATTTAAACCGTCCAAATCACACAGCCCCACTTTCTCAGGCCGCTGATTGTTTGAGACAGCCAGTTAATTAATGGAACTTGGTTGGACTGACTAATAAAGACATTGACTATATAGCATGCAGCTAAAGATACAGGATAATGTTAGCTTAGCGGCTGGTAGCACGCAGTTAAAGACACAGGGTAATGTTAGCTTAGCGGCTGGTAGCACGCAGTTAAAGACACAGGGTAACGTTAGCTTAGCGGCTGGTAGCACGCAGCTAAAGAAACAGGGTAACGATAGCTTAGCGGTTGGGAGCACGCAGCTAAAGACACAGGATAACGTTAGCTTAGCGGCTGGGAGCACGCAGCTAAAGACACAGGGTTACGTTAGCTTAGCGGTAGCCTGCAGCTAAAGACACAGGGTAATGTTAGCTTAGTAGCTGGGAGCACGCAGCTAAAGACACAGGGTTATGTTAGCTTAGCGGTAGCCTGCAGCTAAAGACACAGGGTAACGTTAGCTTAGCGGTAGTCTGTCGCTGCTCTTTTCCAGATACCACGGCCACTGCCTTCCCCGTGAGTGAGTGATGAAAACAAACAAGGAAGTTGCGTTCTGACGGGACTCCATGGTGCATTCATGTGCACCTCGTAAACTGAAAAACTCAGACTGTTGCAAAGTAGCCTTCTGCGATTTAGTGGCTCTAATTGTGCCGTCCCTGCTGAAAAAAAACAAAGTTTGAATCGATGTCGGGTTTGGAGAGTTGTGACACTTTGTCAGTTCTCCAATCAAAATCCTGGTTCAATACAACTCTGACTATTATTTCTGTTTTGGTTATGATAGTTCCTAAAACATGACCTACTGATTCTACCCCCCCACCCCCCAAAGGACTGGTATTCTTTGTCCACACACCAACAGAATATCAGTTCTTTCAGAGGAAATCGTTCCAAACTATTAGGCCTAAAAACAAGTTGTTTTATACTTCAAAAAAACCAACAATAAAAAGCTGTGTACTGCTTCAGGCTCCTCAGCATGCGACAGTTAGTCTTAAATATGTGTTGATTGGCTGTCGGTGGGACGGTGCCCTGTGGAAAATCCTCCCCACTGCTTTCTTTCTTTTCTGTTTACTTCTGAAATCCTGTCCTCTGGCACTAACTCTCTCGTACAAGAAAAGCCGTAATGGAAGCTTTTTGCAGCATTATATTTCCTTGAAAAGCTTGTGTTGATATTTTGCTGCCCATTGGTTACCAGTTCAGTTGCATTGTTAGTAAACTGCCCAGGCCCGGACGGTATCGACCGGATATGTGGTCACTAATGGATGTGAAGACTCATCATCTTTCTGCAGTGTTTGGTAGGAATCCACTCGGCACTCAGAGGTTCCACGCCTCTGAAAGTGCCGTCCTCTAAAGCCGGACATGTGAGCTGCAGAGCCTGAAGGAAGGCCGAGAGAAAGGTAGAGAGCCTCTTATACTAATGCATTTAAAGTCTCCAGAGATGGGGAGGGGGGTGGAGACGGGGAGAGAGGGTTGAGAGGAGGATGGAGACAGAGAGGGGGAATGGGGGATGAAGACACAGGGGGGATGGAGACAAAGAGGGGGATGGGTTGAGAGGGGGATGGAGACAGAGGGAGAGAGACAGAGGGGGAGAGAGACAGATGGAGAGAGACGGAGAGGGATGGAGACAGAGGGGAATGGAGACGGTGGCAAGAAAGAAAGGGAGTAGGGCTGCACAATTACACAATAACAATGTTTTTAAAATCGCAATATGGACTATAGTGCTTTATCAATATTTATTATAGGCAAAATATGTGTCAAACCATTCTCAAGTATTGGTGGTGCTGCTGCAGAGACAAATCTTATCCTACAGACTGAAGAACACATCTTTGTTTGGTACAGATCCTCGCAGAAATCACTCTATAGAGTGTGTGTGTGTGGGGAAAAACAGGAAGACAAGTGGAAGAGAGATAAGATGTAGAGCAGAGGATGAGTGTGAGAGTAAAGGCGTCGGCGAGCTATCAGATGGTGAAGGTCGGAGGTTAATAACTCTCTGTGCTGAGCGGCGGAGCAGCAGGATGACGGGTTATGACGAGAGACGTTTGAGATATCCAGTTCCAGGGGAGAGGGGTGGAGTCTGCACGGACGGGTTTTGAAATGTGTGAGAATTGTTTTTTCTGTTGATACGGTACTGTGCAGTTGGCACATTGGCATTAACATTTGAAAAATGGGTAGAATTAAAGGACAAATCCGGCGTTTTCCATCCTAAACCAGATAACGTACCGGTCGCGGTTTTAAACACGTCGTTAACAACCAGTTGGTTAGGTTTAGACACCAAAGCTACTGAGTTAAGTTAAGCTTTACTCCCATTTTAACTACTACGGACACTAGAGGGCGCCGCCACTAGAAACGTAAATACGAGTCATAATTGCTGCTTGAACAAACAACCTACGTGGCTGTTTTTCAGGTAAGGACAGACTCTCTTAAACAGAGATTTGAGGTGAGCACAGGGAAACTTTCCTCCTTCAGAGATTGATGTGACAACTGACTGCACAGACATCGCTCTGCACAGCGAAGCTCAAACATCCAAGTGTAGGAACAAGACAACTTTTTAATGGAGTGGGACTTGAAACGAATAAATAACTCCCCATGTCTCCGTAAAACTCCACTGAAGAAAGAAAAAGGTCTTAATAAGAACCCCCGTCATGAAGATTTAAGAACAAATGTTCCCATTTGCTTTCAGTGACATGAATCACACCTTGTGTGATTCATGTCACTGAAGACAGGACGTGGAACAGAAGCACGTTTGCTCTGAGCCGTAGATTGAGGCAGATAGGTATCCGCTGGAGCTGGAAATGATTCATTTGTGGTCAGGGTGCAACAAAACAAAACCTGCAAGAATGAAATCCTTCTTCCAATACCCCCCATGGATATAGAGCCACTGAGCCAGCCGTGCCAATAAACACTTATTAATGAACTTCAATATCCAGCATAAAACAATCCTCAAAATGAAAGAGCACAACGTGGTGTCAACATGAAACGCGGCACTTTCAAGCCGGCTGGCGGAGTTCACTTTGAAGCGAAACCAAATCACCTTCAACCAGGCAATGCTCAATCGTTTTGACCACGATCATTTTCCTAAACCTAACGAGTCTTTTAGGATTGGGTACCGTTTGGATTTTTACGATTCCGATGCCGAACCGGTACTTGGAAAAACTGAAAAATGACATCAAAGATGTAATATGTTTACTAGCGACCACGTGCATTGAATGGTTAGTATACCTTTACGTCCGTTTTGGTGAGCCCAGAGGGACGATATGGCATTTTAAAAGTAGCCTACATTTACGGTAGCTAGCTAACGGGAGACTACAGAGAGAGGGGGATATTTTTATGTCCGTTTCGGAGCGACAGAGGGAAAATATTTCAGTCCACATATAAAATGGAACCCAAATGAGGAACCACAATTTGCGTTCTAATCCGGTCCGATTCCTACCGGTTGCGTAGTGGAACTGCTTCCATATAGAGGTGTGAATCTTCACGATTATCATGTCGCGATACAGCATTGAGTAAGTTTGGAAATCCGTTTCAGAGACACACACTCTCCCAATCGAATACTTGTGGTCACAAGGCGACAGCTGAGAATTGATCACAGCAGCCAAAGGAGGCTGAAAATGAACTTCTGCTTGTGGCCAAACGCAGCTTAATCACCGTCTTGGATTGAAAGTCAGGGCACAGTGACGATCTGACGTGGATACAAGCTCTGTCTCCACAGCGCCGCGGAGGAAGGTGTGCCCATGGACATGGTGTGTGTGTGTGTGTGTATAGTGTAAGTTGTGTATGTGCTCCTATACTGGAAGAAATGTGTGTGTCTGTCTGTATGTGTGTTACTGTGTGAGAAAGAGGGAGCTAGAGAAATGGAGTGTGTTATCTTGTAGATGTGAAGCCCTTTGAGGCACCACAGTTTACTGTAGCTCTACTTCGGCACACATCAGCAACTTTAAGATTTTGAAGCACAGTTTTGTAGCCTGATTCCTGAGGCGCTTTGTGAAACGAAGTCTTGTTATGAAGCTTCGACTGCAACAAGAAGGGCATTTTTTCCTGCAGAGGTCGAGGGCGTAGCCTATCAGATTAAGCCTGGGCCCCCGCTGTCCGCGCCATGAGACAAGCCAGTCCCTGTTCTTTCTAATACAGCAATAATACAACAGTGCCAAAGTGATCTTTGGTCACGTATTGAGCGGTTTTTCTCCGAATGGGCCTTTTCAGCGCCAAACACTGTTGCATTCTCATACATTTTTATGCACCAATTTATGATGTAAATGTCTTTTATTTATGTGAAGGAAAATACAAAATTCAGGAGGCAGGTTAAAACTTTAAGGTCCCATGGCATGAGGTTTTTTAACGTTAATGAGTTCCCCCAGCCTGCCTATGGCCCCCCAGTGGCTAGAAATGGTGATAGGTGTAAACCGAGCCCTGGGTATCCTGCTCTGCCTTTGAGAAAATGAAAGCTCAGATGGGCCGATCTGGAATCTTCCCTTTATGACGTCATAAGGGGAAAGGTTACCTCCCCTTTCTCTGCTTTGCCCGCCCAGAGAATTTGGCCCCCCCATGAGACCACTAAGGTCTATATAAAAGAGACTTCAGATACAGTATTAGGGGGACCACTAAGGTCTATATAAAAGAGACTTCAGATACAGTATTAGGGGACCACTAAGGTCTATATAAAAGAGACTTCAGATACAGTATTAGGGGGACCACTAAGGTCTATATAAAAGAGACTTCAGATACAGTATTAGGGGGACCACTAAGGTCTATATAAAAGAGACTTCAGATACAGTATTAGGGGACCACTAAGGTCTATATAAAAGAGACTTCAGATACAGTATTAGGGGACCACTAAGGTCTATATAAAAGAGACTTCAGATACAGTATTAGGGGACCACTAAGGTCTATATAAAAGAGACTTCAGATACAGTATTAGGGGACCACTAAGGTCTATATAAAAGAGACTTCAGATACAGTATTAGGGGACCACTAAGGTCTATATAAAAGAGACTTCAGATACAGTATTAGGGGACCACTAAGTCTTATATAAAGAGACTTCAGATACAGTATTAGGGGACCACTAAGGCCTATATAAAAGAGACTTCAGATACAGTATTAGGGGACCACTAAGGTCTATATAAAAGCATCAAAAAAGCAGCATGTCATAGGACTTTTAAAATATAAAAAACATACAATGGAATATAAAGCAGTAAAGAAACTTTCACGTCAGGGAGCCTGGAGCGGTCAAAGTCTAGTTTGTTGGATTATTGTGAACAACGAGACGTTTCCAGTTGAATGATTGTGTGTTGTCACACAGCGGGGGTGAAGAGGGGTTTCTGTTTTTTCTTCTCTTTAGCGCTGCCTTTTTGTCCCAAACTCACTGCGATTTTTCCCTGTTCCTATTTGTGTGTTCAATCCCCTTTTTGTTTTCTTAAAGAACTACATAAAACACGTTTGGACAAGCCCGTTGATGCCGTCTTTTGTTTGCTGAGCTGCTGTTTGGGGTTTGGTCTTGTGCTTTCTCCGTGTACTGATAACTGTACAGTAAGCTTCACTTAAACACTCCAAATGCTTTCCAGAAAACACAGAAAAAAACCCGCAACCCGGCTCCCTGAATCTGTGGGCACGTCGCTGGGGAAAATAAGCCATCACGGTTGTTTGCTGAGGTGGATTTACATTCCAATGTAAAGCAGCGACACGCTCGTCCTCCCCTCGTGTTAGGTCTCTGTAAGCAGACATCAAACAGGACTGCGGTTCCACTCGGGCGTCTCCAAGTCCCCGCTGCTTGGCCTACAAAGCTGGCCGCGCTCTCCTGTCATGCGCGTAATCAAGTTGAACACCAGCACGGCGTTCTCATATCTAATGTAGGAGCGGGGCGGGCCCCGCAGACGCTCACACAGAGCGATCTGGGTCAAAACGGCCCCGGCGATCAGGCAGACGGGGCGCAGCTCGCAGATTTGTTTTTGTGCCTCCTCTGAAGGTTATGAACGTCGCCGAGGCTCCGGGAAACAATCAATCCATAATGTCAAAAATGGGTTTGTTGAATGGATCGGTCTCACTAGCTTTTCCCAAATGTTTTTGTCTTTAGTTTGTCTTCTGTTTGGACTGCCGGGCGGTGACAGAGAGCAGGATGAATGGAAGAAATGGATTGTTGATGAAGACACTAGATACATTTCTGCACCATTTTTAATAAAGACAAACAGACAGAATCCTTTGTGTATCCAACATACTGAATCATAAGCTTTGGGTATAGTTTTTTCTCAGAAGTATAACATGAGTGGGTGTGATTTAATCAGAGTTTTTTCTGGCTCAGAATGGGCCTTTAGCGGGGGGGGCATTTCATAATTTCATTTCATAATTAGAAGTAGGGTTGGGTACCGTTTGGATTTTTACGATTCTGATTTCTAAACCGATTCTTGAAAAATGAGAAAAAAGAGGCTCTTTTATGGAGTGTGTATTTCAATGTAACAATATATTAACGTCAATATATAATAAGTAAACCTAAGTCACCTAACACATATCTACAATAATTTAACAAATATAACCGGTAACAACAAAATAAATGTTGAGTTGGTAGGCCAACCAGCTTCAAACTTTAGCAGTTCTTTTGTAGAAAAATGACCATATTTTCGTCCGTTTTGCTGAGCCCAGAGGGAAAATATGGCATTTAAAAAGTAGCCTACATTTACGATAGCTAGCTAACGTAGACTACAGAGAAAGTGTGATATTTTTACATCCGTTTTGGAGCGTGTACAAAAAGCCGTCTATCGGCCGTGATTGTAGAGTGCACGTCGGGGGAATAGCGTGGACACGCGCTTCACACCGCGAGCGGGCATGTGAGTAAAAGGGAGAACGAAAAAAGAGTCTGCGGCTGTCCGGAGTGACAGAGGGAAAATATTTCAGTCGGAACTGAAATATGCGTAATCTGGTCTGAATACTACCGTGTGTGTGTGTGTGTGTGTGTGTGTGTGTGTGTGTGTGTGTGTGTCATGTCCCTTCACCATACCTAGAGATTAACATGGTTTTATTTCAGCTAGCCTAATAGCTGGTTTGATTTGCATTGAGAGATGATTTTATGGAAAGTACCCCATGCCAATCTCTAGGTATGGTGAAGGGTATGTGATGATGTGGGGGGGGTATGGTGAAGGGTATGTGATGATTGTGTGTTGTCACACAGCGGGGGAGTGAAGAGGGGTTTCTGTTTTTTCTTCTCTTTAGCGCTGCCTTTTTGTCCCAAACTCACTGCGATTTTTCCCTGTTCCTATTTGTGTGTTCAATCCCCTTTTTGTTTTCTTAAAGAACTACATAAAACACGTTTGGACAAGCCCGTTGATGCCGTCTTTTGTTTGCTGAGCTGCTGTTTGGGGTTTGGTCTTGTGCTTTCTCCGTGTACTGATAACTGTACAGTAAGCTTCACTTAAACACTCCAAATGCTTTCCAGAAAACACAGAAAAAAACCCGCAACCCGGCTCCCTGAATCTGTGGGCACGTCGCTGGGGAAAATAAGCCATCACGGTTGTTTGCTGAGGTGGATTTACATTCCAATGTAAAGCAGCGACACGCTCGTCCTCCCCTCGTGTTAGGTCTCTGTAAGCAGACATCAAACAGGACTGCGGTTCCACTCGGGCGTCTCCCGCGCTCTCCTGTCATGCGCGTAATCAAGTTGAACACCAGCACGGCGTTCTCATATCTAATGTAGGAGCGGGGCGGGCCCCTGCAGACGCTCACACAGAGCGATCTGGGTCAAAAACGGCCCGGCGATCAGGCAGACGGGCGCAGCTCGCAGATTTGTTTTTGTGCCTCCTCTGAAGGTTATGAACGTCGCCGAGGCTCCGGGAAACAATCAATCCATAATGTCAAAAATGGGTTTGTTGAATGGATCGGTCTCACTAGCTTTTCCCAAATGTTTTTGTCTTTAGTTTGTCTTCTGTTTGGACTGCCGGGCGGTGACAGAGAGCAGGATGAATGGAAGAAATGGATTGTTGATGAAGACACTAGATACATTTCTGCACCATTTTTAATAAAGACAAACAGACAGAATCCTTTGTGTATCCAACATACTGAATCATAAGCTTTGGGTATAGTTTTTTCTCAGAAGTATAACATGAGTGGGTGTGATTTAATCAGAGTTTTTTCTGGCTCAGAATGGGCCTTTAGCGGGGGGGGCATTTCATAATTTCATTTCATAATTAGAAGTTGGGTTGGGTACCGTTTGGATTTTTACGATTCTGATTTCTAAACCGATTCTTGAAAAATGAGAAAAAAGAGGCTCTTTTATGGAGTGTGTATTTCAATGTAACAATATATTAACGTCAATATATAATAAGTAAACCTAAGTCACCTAACACATATCTACAATAATTTAACAAATATAACCGGTAACAACAAAATAAATGTTGAGTTGGTAGGCCAACCAGCTTCAAACTTTAGCAGTTCTTTTGTAGAAAAAATGACCATATTTTCGTCCGTTTTGCTGAGCCCAGAGGGAAAATATGGCATTTAAAAAGTAGCCTACATTTACGATAGCTAGCTAACGTAGACTACAGAGAAAGTGTGATATTTTTTACATCCGTTTTGGAGCGTGTACAAAAAGCCGTCTATCGGCCGTGATTGTAGAGTGCACGTCGGGGGAATAGCACGGACACGCGCTTCACACGCGAGCGGGCATGTGAGTAAAAGGGAGAACGAGAAAAGAGTCTGCCGCTGTCCGGAGCGACAGAGGGAAAATATTTCAGTCGGAACTGAAATATGCGTTCTAATCTGGTCTGAATACTACCGTGTGTGTGTGTGTGTGTGTGTGTGTGTGTGTGTGTGATGTCCCTTCACCATACCTAGAGATTAACATGGTTTTATTTCAGGTAGCCTAATAGCTGGTTTGATTTGCATTGAGAGATGATCTTATGGAAAGTACCCCATGCCAATCTCTAGGTATGGTGAAGGGTATGTGATGATGTGGGGGGTATGGTGAAGGGTATGTGATGATGTGGGGGGTATGGTGAAGGGGATGTGATGATGGGGGGGTATGGTGAAGGGGATGTGATGATGGGGGGTATGGTGAAGGGGATGTGATGATGTGGGGTTATGGTGAAGGGGATGTGATGATGTGGGGGTATGGTGAAGGGGATGTGATGATGTGGGGGGTATGGTGAAGGGGATGTGATGATGTGGGGGGGCTATTTTAAAAATAATAATCTGCCTGCCTCTATGGGAATCTAACATGGGGTGTAGTGACTTTAGTTGCCAGCGGTTTAGACATTAATGGCTGTGTGTTGAGTTATTTTGAGGAGACAGCACATTTACACTGTTATACAAGCTGTAACCTTAATACTTTACATTGGAGCAAAGTATAATTTCTTCAAGGTTGTCCCATTCAAAAATATAATGAAATATGTACTAAAATGTGAGGGGTGTACTCACTTTTGTGAGATACTGTATATCTGCATTTATGTCAAAACCTCGAGACTTTCAAACATCAGAATGTCATTTATTAATATGTATTTGAGTCTAAATGACATATAAACATCATTTTGTATTCTATTTTGCCTGGAAACGCTTCCAACACGCTTGCGTGTGGCGTGAAAAATAAGCGTGTCACGCAGGCAGTGTGCACGCTCTAACCTGTTAGCATGGGAGCCGGAATAAAAACGGAGACGCCACGCAGCTGACCCGCTCACGCCACGCAGCTGACCCGCTCACACCACGCAGCTGACCCGCTCACGCCACGCAGCCAGTGTGCAGGAGGTCTAAAGCAGAGCAGAAAATGGAGCTCCCCACCGTTGCAACGAGACTGTGAGTGCTAAATCTGATCGACAACGTTAATCTGTGAGACGTGCACGAGCGAGGGTGATGGCGAGAATCGGCGAAGAGTCGCGTCGCCTATCTTCTGCAGAGAGCGGTGCGCAGCGGGTGACGCACGCCGCTCCCAAATAGATCCTGTTGCACCTGAAGCTCCGCTACCAAGGCAACAGATGACACACGTTGGCTCGGAAGCAAGAATTTTTTTTTTAGGGCTTCCATGCTCCAAAATAACAACAATCCCACACACACACACACATGTTGGTGAACACACAGTGTGAACAGAAACATGTTTCATGTATTGTTTTCTAAAAGTGTCAATGTGAAATAGACACAAGTCCGTTTTTTAGATTTTGACAGCAGTGGACAAAAAAAACCCCAAAGCTCCCTGAGAAGTGGAAACAGAATCACTTCATATTACACTGAAGTAATTTAGGTTAACCCTCTGAGGTCTGAGGGCATTTTGACACACATCTTAAATTCACCTTTTTAGACTATTATCTAACTGACCCCCGTGTGTTTCATATCAACATGTTCAGAACAAACTCAGATTTCCGTGTAGTGACGACCAAATCGGTCTCAGAGCAATGTGTAAAGAGAGGGAGGGAGAGAGAGAGAAAATGGGACGGAGAGAGAGAAGGAGGGAGACGTGGAGGGGAGAGTGACAGACGAAGGGATGGAAGGAGGGTTAGTGCAGAGTTAAGTGGCTGTGCGAGGCTATTAATGCTTTTGATTCATTATTAGAGAGAGAGAGAGAGAGAGAGAGAGAGAGAGAGAGAGATCTCAGTGGCTTAAAAATAAAGCAGATGACACTGTGTGTCTTCTAGCCATCAGGTTGTGTTAATAAGATGCCTGAATCAAATCTGCACCTGTTCTCTCCTCACAGAGTCTCCTCAGAATGGTTGTTTTGAATCGTGTGTGTGTGTGTGGTCTGACCTATGGTTGACACCCAACCTCTGTCGCAGGAGTTTGAAGTGACACAGACAGATATGCGTTTCTGTGTGTGTGCATACATGACAATGACTGTGTGTGCATGCATGACAATGACTGTGTGTGTGTGTGTGACAGCAGTCTGAAACAGGTCAGTGTAGAGCGGCGACACAACCAGCCTCCACAGACATGAGATGAGAAACGGCCATTGATTCAGTTTTTTTAATTAAAGGTCCTCTGGAGTTCAGGAATAATCAGCCGGACCAGTGACAGAAGTGTGTGTGTGTGTGTGTGTGTGTGTACACAAGTGTGCTCTGTTTTGAAGTTTTTACTGTCTATGGCATGGCACTACTGTAAAGAAACTTTTATACTTGAAACATTTTCTTTAGTTGATGTATCTGCAACATTATGTTGTATAATTACAGTTTTGCACAATAAATGTCCTCAAAACTACATACTACGTTTCTTTCTCTTTAAAACCCAATATATTTAGCAGTTTGGCTTTCCTTAGGGTCTATGCAACCTGTTCTGAAATGGTTCTATTATAATTTATATATCGTGATATATATCGTTATCGCAGGAGGCTGCAGTGTATATCGCAATATGGATTTCAGGCCATATCGCCCATACTTAATTCTCTACAATGATGATGTTAATGTTAAGAAAAGATAAACTAATACTGAGAATTAGGTAATGTGTTACTTTTATTATAGCTTCAGATTTAAAGATTCACTTGCTGTCAAATGTACACACACACACACACACACACACACACACACACACAGTCAACAGTGGCGTCAAAATGAGAATTTACAAAATGGCCATGAACTAGCGTCCTGAGGCTTTCTGCAGCGAGAGGAAAACACACACACACACACGCTGAGTTATAAAACGACTGCAGTACAATACACGCTTGTGTGTGTGTGTGTGAGAAGAGGATGCAACACACACATTACGACTCAGTGATGTGCATTTCTCCACACACAGACACGCACATTTAATACTTTTATGTATGCAGTGCATCGATGCGTCACTGCAACACACACACACACACACACACACACACACACACACACACACACACACACACACAGAGAGCTCCACTGTGACGTGATGCCTTGACTGTCACAAGGCCGAGCTTTGTCTGATTTTCTCTGTACTTCTCTGTCTCTCTCAGTCTCTCTCTCTCTGTCTGTCTGTCTCTCTCTCTGTCTCTCTCTCTCTCTCTCTCTTTCTTTTTTATTTTTCAGTCTCTGTCTCCCTCTGTCTATCTCCACCCTAGAAATCCTTTCATCTCTGTTTCTCTTTTTCTGGCACTTCTTTTCACTATTATTCTGAAATGACAATATTCTGAATTTGATACAGGTTATGTAAACAGCATATTCTGGTTGGATATTCAGAATGAGACCTTTTTCCTAATATAGTATTTTCAGATTAAGACGTGATATTCTGGTATTATTCAGGTTTTAGAGGCATTCTTTGGACGTGTACAGCGCACTCAGAATCTGCGTCTCAGTTGGGGTTTTTACAGCATTTTGTGACAGTTTACGGCCTCTCGCCCATTTATGGCTTACGGTCAGCTCTGTGCGTTGCTATGTCTGCTAACAGTTTGCAGGGCTGCAGACCCGGCCAGTGAATAAAGCGTCGGCAAAAGTGATAAGAACATCAGAAAAAATACGTTGAAAAAGCGACAAATTAGTGACTGTGGGCCTTGAGTTTGACACATCCTTTTTTATGGTGCCCTACAGTACTAAGCTATTAAAATAAAATCTGTTGGCATATTCATATCGTTAGGAGATTCAGGGGGAAGAGAGAGTATAAGAGATGAAGGAAGGATGAGAGATTTAGTCACAAAGTAAGAGAGGAAGCCAGAGAGACACAGTTTGAAGCAGACGGCCGGGGTATGAAAAGCAGAAACATCTTCTGTGAAAATGACAGATGACGATTTAAAGGCTCGGTAGGCTTTGGGACATTTTTTTTAAAAGAGAAAATGCATTCCGACTTAAATCCAGCAGACACTTAAAGAGAGAGAAATTAAGAGAAAGTGGGGGGCGATAAAAATGAAAAGTACTGTAGAAGATGGAACGAAGCGTAGCTAGAGGGAGTTGGCACACAAACAGGAGGCGCTTCATCTCTCTCTTTTGGTTTAATTTGCTAATGCACTCCCTGGATCCTGTAACAGTGATTGGGGGTGGGGGGGGCAGGGAGGCGCGTTAATGAGAGTGAGACATCAGCCCTCTTAAAGGGAGGAGAGGAATGATGGATGTCTGGGCGGAGAGATGGGGGAACTAACGACACAGAGACAAGAACTACATAACATGTAGTCATAACTACTGTATATATGTCCAGACACAAGTGCTCGTGTTTCCACTGACAGACTCAGATTATTCTAAGGCCACGTCCACACGTACCAAAACGATCTTTTTTTTTTTACCCGTCTTCCCTGGATTCGTTTCAAGGATTTTTGCATCCATACGGGTCCAGAGGCCTGGACTACGAAGCGAGATTTGGCGTTAACGAGCTAACTTCAGGTTCAACCCAGGGTTTTCTGTACTACGAAAGTGGATCACTTGTGATCGGGTTCAATCGCCGTGGTAACTTACGCTGAACGCCTAACCTGGCCGGGAGCAGGTTAAGTTGGAGATCAGAGATCAATCGGTTTAAAGCACCGCCTGCTGACCAATCAATACTCGGTTGATAACGGCGTCACCGTTCTTAGAAGACCAGGCGGAGCTGAGAGAGAGAGAGAGAGAGACTCATAAAAGTTGGAACATTTAGAGACCAACAACCCCGTTAGCATTCCCTGATGTGTATATTTATGAAATATATAGATTGTAATGGGAGGGAATTACATATCGGCTCGGCTTCTTGAGCCGTGTGTTGACAATGTGCACATCAGTTTGAATTATGTTTTTATATATTTTATTTCCCCTCACGATGGCTTCCCACTGCCAGGGCTGCAGCTGAAATACCAGGCTAAAGCAACGACAGTGTATGGAAAGTGCACAAGTGTAATTATGGTCAGATCTTGGTCCTGACTGATGGAGAAGTGATATTAATAAGCGTTGTGATTTACGCATCTACAGCGTCTGCTATTTTTTGCCAGCTTTCCTTGCTGTTTTAGGAAGCAGCGACTGTATTGCGTTTAGCCTGTAAAACCGTGTCTGTGTTCTTCATATTTATGTAGAATTATAGTTTCCTCTTCTTATGTAAAATATGCGGCTCTGGTAGATGTTTGTGATTGGTCGTGCTGTGCAAACCCCGCCTCTTTTATGTGAACGCGCGCTGCTGGATTGTGAAACCCTGGGTTGACTGAACTAGTTGATAACCAGCGTCGTGACACAGCTTATGCGGGACCGCGGGTGTTAGGTTAGGTGAAGCCGGGGAACTGAAAGAAATCCAGGACATGTTGATCTCGCTTCGTAGTACAGGCCTCTGGTGTAAATGACTCCACGCGCTACTTCATATCCCAGGCCTATAGGCGGCGCTGTTTCTGCTACAGAAATTCACCAAAACACGGAGAAGAAGAGTTAACTTCCCATCATAACATGACTAGACTAACGTTCTCTTAATACATCCATGGACTATAATAACTTTCACCACTCCTCATTTTATAAAGGCCTCCGCAAGGAAACGTGTCTTTGTTTACATCGTATAATGTGCTGTTGGATTGCTTTTTATTTTGCAATTCTGTCTGCCATCGGACATGATTGCAGCGCGCTAGCTGGCAGAGCTAACGTTAGCTAACATCGGCAGTCAAACAAACATCGATGATCCAATGTCTTTTTGATAATCTACACGTTTTTCTTGCCGTTACTATAATCCGTTCAAGGAGTTGATAAGCAGACATACTAGCTAGCTAGCTAGCTAGCTTCCACTTTATAAACAACTAGCTAACCATAGCAGCTAACGTTAACGTTACGTCGCTGCTGTAGCGGTCAGCTACTTTAGCGATGTTTAACGTTAGCTACATAACGTTAGCAATATATCTTGTGTAGAATCCAGGACCGGCAGAGCAGAGGGAAGAGTCAGGGAGCAGAGACAAACTATTTAGCTAGATGAAGTGAGCTGGTTTGACCATTGAGATGGGATATGCTCGCTTAGCTTCACCGCAGTCGTGTGTGGCCGTGCACTAGTGCGGGACTGCGATAAGAGGTCGAGGGGTGTGGCGATGACATCATCGATACGCTGACATAATATCCGGCTTCACCATCCAGACGAAGCCAAAAGAGAGCCGTATTCAAATTTTTTGCGTTTTCAGGCAGTGCGTTTATTGGATTCGTGTGGACGAGGGGCCCAAACGATGCTAAACATGTGCGTTTCCGTGTGGATGGCCCCTAAGTGTCTGACAACATTATGGAAAGGATCCCTGCAGAGATAGACCTTTTTAAAACCTCTTTAAGACCTTTCTGTTTAACCAGAAAAAAGCTCTGAAGTCACTAGCGCTAAACCCACCAGACTCCATTTAAAAAAACTGTACTTTTAGCGTGTATAGAGCCAACATATTTTCACATGTAAATCGGTAAACTATGTGTTTATTTCAACCAAAACTAGAGTTGTGATGGTTGGAAAAGTGGAAAGACGACACAAAACGGCTTTTCATAGTTATATTTAGTTTCTGTCCACTTTGCTTGAAGAGTATTTTACGATACTAAAATGACTGTTTATTTACATGGAGTCTGGTGGGTTTAACAAACGCGATTTCTAGGGCTGCATGTTATAAATATCTAATGCAATTCTTTTGACTGATATGAGTGTGATTTGATTCACGATATTAGAAAGAATGATCACTTTTGTATCATTATTCTTATCTTTATTGACACATATGAAAATGATTAAAGTGTGATTTGTTTTTTTTGCGAGGATCTGTACCAAACAAATCTGTTTTTCTTTCGTCTGTAGGATAACATTTGTAGGCCAGGACGTCTCTGCTGCACCACAACATTCCGTTCAGAACGGGTTGACACATATTTAGCCTTAATCCTTAAACCCCCC
>NC_135858.1:35845616-35858116 GCF_031162955.1 Sander vitreus | reverse complement strand
CACACACACACACACACACACACACACACACAGTCAGCACACACACACACACACACACACACACAGTCAGACACTCATACACATTCACACAGACACACAAACACACTCTTACACACTCACACAGACACACACATACACACACACACACACACACACACACACTCTTACACACTCACACAGACACACACACACACACTCTTACACACTCACACACACACACACACACACTTACACACACACACTCATATATATACACACACACACTCTGAAATCAGGGGTCTACTTTCTCTCAGAACCAAAGTACAATATACTGAAAGATTTTCTTGGTTTCTTTTGTTTTTGCCCGACGCCGCCAAAAATAAACTAAGACGTAAAGACAAAACTAAATTACTGCCAGCAACGAACATTTCAGTTAAACTAATGGTTCAACTCCGTCTTCGTCTTTTCAGAAAATAACAATAACTATTTTCACAAGACCCTTTGGAGGTTAATGAAGCAGAAGAAAGGAACAATCTGAGTAATCCTCTTAAATAAAAGGACGACTTCTTCTGCTGACACCAACACCACCTGCACACGCTGACTCCGAAAACATATTTCGCTCCCGGCAAACAAATTACTGCTGCTCCTCCTGCATAATGAGAGCTATAATGAGCTGTCAGTTAACTGTGTGCCCAGACCAAATACGCTTTCAGCAGTGTCTGATAAAGATTAATACGCATGCATAGTCTGCTGATCACTTACACTGGCCCGGCTGATGGGGACTTACACACTTCACACGTAGATTTTATTGTTATGAAATACTTATTGTGAGAGCCTTCAAATAACAGAGCTCGCTGTTACAGAGCTCTTAATAATACTACATCTATTTTCAAAAATTGCCTGAACTTATCCAGTTCTTATATAAATATCTGCATATCAAAGTGCCATGATATAGTCTTCTCTTTTGAGAGCGTTTTAGCATTTAGTTGGTTCTTTTTTTCAGCGAGAGTGTTTCAGCGTGTAGTTGGTTCTTTGGTTGTTGGTTATGTCGTAAAAGGCGACCAAAAGGCGACCAAAAGGCGACAAAACGGCGACCAAAAAGGCGACCAAAAGGCGACCAAAAGGCGACAAAACGGCGACCAAAAGGGCAACCAAAAGGCGACAAAAGGGCAACCAAAAGGCGACCAAAAGGTGACCAAAAGGTGACAAAAAGGCGAGAGTGTTTCAGCGTTTAGTTGGTTCTTTGGTTGTTGGTTATGTCGTAAAAGGTGACCAAAAGGCGACCAAAAGGCGACAAAACGGCGACCAAAAGGTGACCAAAAGGCGACAAAACGGCGACCAAAAGGCGACCAAAAGGTGACCAAAAGGTGACAAAAAGGCGAGAGTGTTTCAGCGTTTAGTTGGTTCTTTGGTTATTGGTTATGTCGTAAAAGGCGACCAAAAGGCGACCAAAAGGCGACCAAAAGGCGACCAAAAGGCGACCAAAAGGGCAACCAAAAGGCGACCAAAAGGGCAACCAAAAGGCGACCAAAAGGGCAACCAAAAGGTGACCAAAAGGTGACCAAAAGGTGACAAAAAGGCGAGAGTGTTTCAGCGTTTAGTTGGTTCTTTGGTTGTTGGTTATGCGTAAAAAGGCGACTAAAACGGTGACCAAAAAGGCGACCAAAAAGCGACCAAAAGGCGACCAAAAAGGGCGACCAAAAAGGCAACAAAAAAGGCGAGAGTGTTTCAGCGTTTAGTTGGTTCTTTGGTTATTGGTTATGTCGTAAAAGGTGACAAAAAACGGCGCACAAAAAGGCGACCAAAAGGCGACCAAAAGGCGACCAAAAGGCGACCAAAAGGGCGACCAAAAGGTGACCAAAAGGCGACCAAAAGGCGACCAAAAGGCGACCAAAAGGCGACCAAAAGGGCAACCAAAAGGCGACCAAAAGGTGACCAAAAGGTGACAAAAAGGCGAGAGTGTTTCAGCGTTTAGTTGGTTCTTTGGTTGTTGGTTATGTCGTAAAAGGTGACCAAAAGGCGACAAAAGGCGACCAAAAGGCGACAAAAAGGCGACAAAAAGGTGACCAAAAGGTGACCAAAAGGTGACAAAAAGGTGACCAAAAGGTGACCGAAAGGTCACCTTTGGGTGACAAAAAAAGGCGAGAGTGTTTCAGCGTTTAGTTGGTTCTTTCTTACGAGAGCGCTTGAAGGCCCTGACACACCAACCCGACGGTTGAAAAGTCAGTCAGACTGATCAGTCCCCCCGAGGTCCAAAAAGTGCCTCAGACGCCGACTTGAGCGTACGTTCTGCGCGTACCGTGAGACGTAATACGTTACGTTAAAATTAGTTGGCTCGTTCTTTCAGCGTTTTTCTTGGTTTTTACTTGTGAAAAGTTTTAATGAAAACTGACGATTAAATTCCTGTTAAAAGCACGATGCCTCGCAGGAAACAAGTTTCGGATGTAGGATGAATGTATTACACGGCCTTGTTGAATACTTGATTCTGATTGGTCAATCTCGGCATTCTACGGTCTGTTAAGTCTGTATAACAGACCGTCATGGACGGAGTTCTGATCGTAGACTCTGGCTGACCATTTTTAAATCAATTGGGAATAATAGTGGAACATAAGTGTGCATGCAAAGGTACTCAGTGTAACATGGAACTATCCATTTGCAGCTCTGCCAGCACAGAAACCGTGAACAGCTCCAGCTTTGTGCCACAGATACTCCCGGCAGCCGGGGGAAAGAACGCCGCGCTTCAGCTTCGGTTTGTCTGTGTAATCGACGCTCATCGCCACTCGCACCGCAGGAAACCTGACGCCGCGGGTCCAGGTCAGCAGCACAGATCCAGGATATCGACACGTTGTCCTGTTTCCTGACGGACACACTGGACGGTTGGTTTCTCCGCTGTCTGACTGCAGGGTTAGTTAGTGATATCGATCAACCCTAGCAGAAACATTAAAAAACAATCAGATGCAGCCTTTAGAGGAGTAGTGGGCGGGGGGGGGGGGCAATTGCAATTACAGATGCATCTACACGAACACGAACAGAGAGACACACACACACACACACACACACACACACACACACACAGCCCTTTAAAAATCAATAAGTGCTGATTTGCGTGTGTGTGTGTGTGTGTTCATGTTTAACTATATTCGTGGGGTCCATAAACCAGGAGTCCAGTATACTTGTGGGGTCCCAACAGCTTTGTGGGGCCCAAAATGCTGGACCCCCCAAGGTTAAAGGTCTGTTTGAGGGTTAAGACTTGGTTTTAGGATTAGGGTTAGAATGAGGTTCTGGTTAGGGTGAGGGTAAGGGTTAAGGTTAGGCATTTAGTGGTGATGGTTAAGGTTAGGGTAAGGGGCTAGGGAATGCATTATGTCAATGACGGGTCCCCACAAAGATAGTGAGACGCACTGTGTGTGTGTGTGTGTGTGTGTGTGTGTGTGTGTGTGTGTGTTAGGGATAGGCAGACTCTTCCCTTAGGCGGCTCAAAAAGAGAGAGAGGCCCTAAATCTTACGGTTTAGATTTGTGGATGGAAAACGCTCCTGTGGGTCGTATTGTGTGTGTGTGTGTGTGGCCACAAAGTTTGTTGCTCCAAACCATCGAGTTCATGCAGCTCTCACACAGTTGACTTTCAGAGTCCAACCTCATCCTTCCCTGATTATCTGACACACCGGCAGCGCTGGGATTGCTTTACCGTCGCATCTCCCAACCAAATCTCCCCTATGATCCGCTCCACTTCTGCCCACTTTCTGTTTGTCTCCAGCTTGTTTTCTCCTCAAAGTTAATGATGTTATTTCACGTTGGGCAGCATGTTTCCCCCAGCAGGAAAGGAAAACGGCAGATTGTGTTTGCTCAGATCGATAGCCGCTGTAAGCCTCTTCGTCTCTCCCCCTACCGTTCTCTCTCACCCCTCAGTCTCTCCGTCTTTCTCTCATACTCCATTATGTCATGCTAAATAGAAGGGATGCCACAGGAAAACACTGTTCCTCAAAGAACATATTCTGCTGCTAGACTGCAGCTCTCTGGGTGTTCTCCTAGCAGGATTTGCATTTTACTGATGTCGGTTATTTGGTCAAATGTCGGGTGTTTGTGTTTGAATTTGGGGAAATATTTATTTGGGACTGGCTGCAGTTCTGTGCATTCTGCAATTTGCCGTCTTATCTCCTCTGTTTTGTGTGTTCACGCATACAGATGAACTGATTACAGTGCATTCCCAGATAAAGGTAATCGGGAGCGTTCACATCACAATGGCATCCAAAAGTGAGAAAAAATGGGAGGGAGCCCAAGCCCCCCAGGAAGAGCGCCATGTCTAAAAGCCACCATGGGCTAAGCGGATAACGGTGGTACTGCACCCCATGGCCCAGAAAGACTTTTCACATAGACTTTGCATGGCGAAAGAAACGTCTGTATTTCAGCAGATCATTTTTTTCGGGGTACATCAACTTACCAGCCCGAACAATTAAAGGGTCCTTGTTTAAAACGTCACGTTTTTCACATTTTTAACATTCGCTAGTAGCCAAATCCAGAGTTATTAAACTAGGTACGACGAACACTCATAATGGACGCGAGCAGTGGATGTAGCTAATGGTTGTAACTCACCATGTGTTCTATTAATACGTCCATGGTGTTGTCTTATGATACACCCGAGGGACGTATGGATGCTGTAAAGCCTGTAACGTGGACGTAACGTCATGTATGAAGCGTTTTCCCAAACTGGCGGGGCTATCGGCTAGTAGCTATTAGCGGTAGCATGCGACCAGTTGCTACGACAACACAAACAAACTTGTTGCTGGTGCGCGTGTCCCTTGTGACGTCATGGGCCAACAATGCGGAAGATCCGAGCTCCAGGTTTGCTTTACGCGCTTTTGAGCAACTCTCATTGTAGTGAACGGGGCTTCACACAGACCACTGGATCCCGTTCTCTTAACACATCCATGGTATCTACTCAGGAACGGGTTCGCATTATGTCCTACAAAATGACGCCGATCGCAGACCGGTCACGTGACCGTTTAAGTTTAGCGTCTTCACAGCGAGAATAGAGAAGAGTAACACATTACAAGCAACACGGCTCTGTTCCAATGACCTGCGAGTGAGGAGCACTGATACCATACAAGGATCAGAGTCTTAATGAAGTCTTTACATCTTCCTCTAGTCTGCTCTCCCTCTTTAACACCTTCACCTCCAACTCCTTTATTCTCCCGTGTGTGTGTGTGTGTGTGTGTGTCTCTGTGTGTGTGTGTGTGTGTCTCTGTCTGTGTGTGTCTGTGTCTCTGTCTGTGTGTCTCTGTGTGTGTGTGTGTGTGTCTGTGTCTCTGTCTGTGTGTCTCTGTGTGTGTGTGTCTGCATGTGTGTGTGTCTGCATGTGTGTGTGTGTGTGTCTCTCTGTGTGTGTGTGTGTGATTGTGTGTCTCTGTGTGTTTGTTTCTACGCGTGTGTGTGTGATTGTGTGTCTCTGTGTGTTTGTTTCTACGCGTGTGTGTGTGTGTGTCTCTGTGTGTCTCTATGGGTCTGTGTGTGTGTGTGTGTGTATAACCCATTGTAAATAACTCCCTGGGTCACCTTCCTCTTACTGCGTTCATTTCATCTGCACAGACAGTTTTTGTGCTTCAGCTGTGGAAGCTTTTAGTGGCACTTCAACCGAGTGACTGGAGACATTTTAGTTTTATATCGTAGCATGCACGTCACACACACCCCCCATTTTCTTTCCTTCGCTCCCTGCACATCCATCTCACTTGTTCACTCGCTTCTCGTTTCTCTCTCGGACTCTCTACTCGTTATATTGCTTTGACTTTCCTCTCTGTCACCAAACGTATCCGGCAGAGATTTAAGTCTATAACGTTCCACGTCATTGCTTCTGGTCTCTGCTCATCGGTCAGTAACACGTCTGATCACATCTGAAGCCATGAGAGGTCACTCAAAGAGTTTTCATGTCCGCCTGTAGCCAACACAAACAAGCGATCAGTACACAAACCTGTCGAGATCAGTTTGCACACGCTAGGCTTGTTACGTGCTCCGAGGGAAACTTACTTTCAGGGCATGAAATTAAACTCTCTCTCTCTCTCTGGCTCCAGGCCGGCGGTGTCGGGAGCCGCTGAGCCAGATCTGGAGACAGATTCTGGATGCCACGCGTGATCTTCAACCAACATTTAGTTCAGGAGTCTTAGAGAGTTCACAGAGTCTCAAGATGCTTGTTTTTATTCTGCTTCTTTTCTCAATTTTTACGTTCAAATCCAAGGATGTAGTCTCGCATAGCCAGACGTGTGTCCACAAACGAATCATTCATTAATTAAGGAAATTATTGGCAGATTAATTGATGATTAAAATGATTGTTACCTGTAGCATTAAAAGGGGAACTGGGGAACAACACTCACACACACACACACACACACACACACACACACGACATGTCACCTCTAATAATTCAGACTGAGCTGTTGAGTAATTCAGTTTAATGAGCACTTAAACATGTCCCTCAATTAGACAACTGCAAATCCATCCAATGTTAGTTCACATCCTGGTTCACTGCTTGTGTGTGTGTGTGTGTGTGTGTGTGTGTGTGTGTGTGTGTGTGTGTGTGTGTGTGGTTGAGGTCAAGATCCTGTCAGTGTGTGTAATGTTGGTCAGCGAGACAGAAGGCCTGCAGTCCCACAAGACCTCATTATAGCTCTGAGGGAAGACACACACACACACACACACACACACACACACACACACACACATATATATATATATATATATATATATATATATGAGCGCACTTTAACTCAGACTTCTGGAGAAGGGCATAGGAATCACACACCCACACACACACACACACACACACACACACGTCTACACAGGTTTGTGCATGCTGAGGCCCTTACACACTTACACATGCAACTACACTAACACAAGTCAAATGTTGGAAAAAAGGGCATCAGAGAGCTTAGCAAGAGTCCACTCCTAGTCCAGAATGAAAACACACACACACACACACACACACACACACACACACACACACACACACATTGTGTACTTGGGAGTGTACTGCTGTTGTCTATCAGTCCGTTCATTTCTCTGTCCCTGCAGTTGTCCCCGTGTCAGACAGCTGAGTGTCGTCTCCAACACTAGACACACGCACCGCGCCTTAGGCTGCTTGTACAGCTGACACACACACACACACACACACACACACACACACACACACACACACACACATACAGACACAGTGTCGGACAGACATCAATTTCATTCGGGTAATTACTGCCCCGAGTTAGTCTCCGGGCTTCCCGGAGAACTGGGAAGCAATTTGTTTGTGTTTATTAGCAGGTGTAGCGTGGAGAACGAGAGAAGAAATTGCAAAAGTTGAAAAAGAACAAAGTTGTGATCTGTCCGTCTGTTGTAGGGTTCAAGTGTGACCGAAGATGTTTTCACTGACCGGGCGGCTGCTGTGACGACCGTTTTCACTGTTAGCATTATATTCCAGAGCCAAGTAATCAGATTAGTCGATAGACAGAAAATGATTCAGCCACATTTGGTCATCAATGAATCTGTCAAAGTCATTTAAGAAGCAAAAACTAAGCAACAATATCTCACACCCTCACACACCGTTGCACACTCTCACACACTGTTACACACCCTCACACACCCTCACACACCCTCACACACTCTCACACACCCTCTCACACCCTCACACACCGTTACACACTCTCACACACTGTTACACACCCTCACACACCCTCACACACTCTCACACACTCTCACACACCCTCACACACCGTTACACACCCTCACACACTCTCACACACCGTTACACACTCTTACACACCGTTACACACCCTCACACACCCTCACACACTCTCACACACCGTTACACACCCTCACACACCGTTACACACCCTCACACACCCTCACACACCGTTACACCCTCACACACCCTCACACACCCTCACACACCCTCACACACCCTCACACACCCTCACACACCCTCACACACCCTCACACACCGTTACACACTCTTACACACTGTTACACACCCTCACACACCCTCACACACCCTCACACACTCTCACACACCCTCACACACCCTCACACACCGTTACACACCCTCACACACCCTCACACACCGTTACACACTCTCACACCCCCTCACACACCCTCATACACCGTTACACACTCTCACACCCTCACACACCGTTACACACCCTCACACACCGTTACACACCCTCACACACCCTCAGACACTCTCTCACACCCTCACACACCCTCACACACCCTCATACACCGTTACACACTCTCACACACTCTCACACCCTCACACACCGTTACACACCCTCACACGCTCACACACCCTCATACACCGTTACACACTCTCACACACCCTCACACACCGTTACACACCCTCACACACCGTTACACACCCTCACACACCCTCAGACACTCTCTCACACCCTCACACACCCTCACACACCGTTACACACTCTCACACACCCTCATACACCGTTACACACTCTCACACACTCTCACACCCTCACACACCGTTACACACCCTCTCACCCTCAGACACCCTCACACACTTTACACACTCACACACCCTCACACACCGTTACACACCCTCACACACCGTTACACCCTCACACCCTCACCCTCAGACACTCTCTCACACACTCTCACACCCTCACACACCGTTACACACCCTCTCACCCTCAGACACCCTCACACACTCTCACACACCCTCACACACTTTCACCGCAGTGTTGTGAACAGAGAGCGTGCAGCCAGAGCAGCTGTGTGTGTGTGTGTGTGTGTGTGTGTGTGTGTGTGTTATGTTATAGACTTTTTTTTTTTTTAACTAAATTGAGCTCAAGGTTTTCAAAAAAAGTGTTGGGTACAAAATGACTCATGACGAAATCTGGTAGGTACGCGTCCCCACCGAAATTGACACCTATGCTCACACACTCTCACACACCCTAACACACCTCACACACACTCACACACTCTAACACACCTCTCACACACCCTCACACACCACACTCACACACACCCTCACACACCCTAACACACCTCACACACTCACACACCCTCACACACACACTCACACACCTCACACGCTCTCACACACCCTCACACACTCTCACACACACACACACACACACACACACACACACACACTCTCACACACACACACACACACACACACTCACACTCACACTCACACGCTCTCACACACCTCACACACTCACACACACTCACACACACACTCTCACACACCTCACACGCTCTCACACACCCTCACACACTCTCACACTCTCACACACCCTCACACACTCTTACACCCTCACACACGTCCGTTTAGTGCACCAGAGGGCAGCGCACGCATTAAAGTGGCACCGAAATCTGCGATGTCATTCATTCTGGTAGAAATCGGTTGATTAGGAACCAGTTCTGTTACCCAACCCTACTCGTTTGACTTCAAGATGTCTGCCTTCCTGTCCTTTTTCGACCCTCTGGCTAAGCTTCCCGTCAACGAGCAAGCCAGAACACCCCCCCATAGCAGAATGATAATGTGTGCAGCTGTACTCACTGCACAGGTTATATATATATATATATATATATATATATATATATATATATATATATATATATAAAATAGATACGTTTGGAGTGTGACCGTCTGTCTGCTGTTGTTTCTCGCCCTGCAGGGTTGTTCCAGCGATGTCGCCACGTCTACACCTCTGAGCCATCTGGGTTGGTAAGGGAGACCTTCTGATACTCTGGGAATGTCTTGACTCACTCTGTCTCTCAGGCTACATTTACATCGCTACGTTTCCCCTTTATTCCTCCTGCTCTGGTGTTCCCCCCTCTCATTCCCCCTGCTCTGGTGTTTCCCCCTCTCATTCCCCCTGCTCTGGTGTTTCCCCCTCTCATTCCCCCTGCTCTGGTGTTTCCCCCTCTCATTCCCCCTGCTCTGGTGTTTCCCCCTCTCATTCCCCCTGCTCTGGTGTTTCCCCCTCTCATTCCCCCTGCTCTGGTGTTTCTCTCTCTCATTCCCCCTGCTCTGGTGTTTCTCTCTCATTCCCCCTGCTCTGGTGTTTCTCCCTCTCATTCCCCCTGCTCTGGCGTTGCCGAGCCCCTAAACCGGAGACATTTGGAAACCCTTTTTTGTTCAGAATCTGCTGGGTTGTGTTTCAAACAGAGACCGTTGGCAACACCGACACTGACGCTAACGTTTCTCCTCCTGATTGGGTCTTATCGGTCACGACGTCTCGTTCTCTGAGACTAAAGCTACTAACGGTAGATACAAAAGGTCTACCCTGTTGACTTGCCTGAAAGTTTCTCAGAGAAACTTTCAATTGAACTCCAGCTGAGCTCAACACGCCCACAGCGACGCTGTGGCGAACTTTTCTCCAAAAGTCCCTCATATGACTTTAGTGTTGGCGGAACATTTAGCCCAGAGAAACTCCGAGCGTGAAGGAAAACACTGCGGTGATTGTTTGTAATCTCTAAAGTCTTTATTCTGTTCTCTGCCCCGAGTTCATGTACCGGCGCCTCCGTCAGTTTACTTTGGGCCAAATCTGTGATTTATTACTTCTATCTATTTGAGGACCAATTTAAGACCTTTGTCCTTGAGAGTGAAGACGCTTCGGCACAGTACGACCAATCCTTCTTGCGTCACGGTAGGACTGCTGAGAAACCCAGGCACAGAAATCAACCAGCCACAGGAGTATTTGTATTTTTCAATCCGGCTTCATGTTGAATGCTTCAGTCTTGTTTCGCCATCGATTGTCAATGTTTTACACATCAAGATATTAACGGTCACGACGTTTCGTTCTCTGAGACTTAAAGCTACTAGTGTTACCATGGTAACTACCAGCAGTGGGCGGAGTCTCCCCGCTGCCTCCTGTTTATGTCCAGTATACCAGAATGTTGATGAGGTATGAGGTTTGGGCGTGTTAAGACCAATAGGAGTTTATACCCCTATTGGTCTTAACTACGTCCTGTCGTCATCACATCCGTGAGCTGCGTCTCCCGACAGTTGTAACTGATTGGTTTGTAGACGGGCTTCCCCGTCCTCTCCTATCCTCTCTCTGTGTCTGAGTTTTTTTCAGCTGGCTGCTGCTCTTTCAGTTTCGTTGCGTTGTTAAGAAGCGAGACACGGGAACTTAACTTGGTCTTTAAGGAGCTGCAGCATTTATTCAGAGACTAACTGAAACCTACACTGTACATTTACTGCCACTTAACACATGAACTGCTGATGTATTCTCTGCTCTGATAGCCGACAGCTGTCTGCTCTGAGCGCTGACACCGTCCCTCTCTCTCTCATGTACACACTAATCACTGAGCTTCCCCGCTCTTATAACGCCAAGATAGCCTGCCACAGCTTCCTGTATTTGGTCCCAACGTCCGAACCATCCAAAAACTGATTTCACACTAGAAACAAACCGGACCATGGTTCAGCTTGATCCGGACCGAGACTACCTCTTTTGGTCGGACCAAATTTCAGCCGTTTGGTCCGGACCGCGGTCCGGGGGAGGCTTCACACGTGGAATGGAATTTTGGTCCAGATCAAACTGAGACGTCTGACCCCTCTGGACCAAAGGAAGTAGGTGTGAAAGCCCCCTTAAAGGCAGCTGCAGGTATTTCTCAGGATCAACCATCAACCACATTCTTGGTTAATTCAAATTATTCCTCAGACTAAACACACACTGAACACACACTCCCTGTTTTCAAGAATGTGGATTCCCTTAGGGGACGCGTGTTGGAGTTTCTGTTCCTCTTATCAAACCCGATATATATTTACAGAAAACACTTCATTTTTCGGTAAATCTTCCTGTTCTCTGTCTGTCCAACTAAAATGTATTTTTGCTAATAAATCAGTAGTCCGCTGTAGGGGGCGCGGACCGTGGTTCGGGGGAGGTTTCACACCTGTATTTTTGGTTCGGATCAAACTGGAAAGTCCGGACAAAACGAAATGTGTGTGAAAGCCCTCTTAAAAAAAATGTAGTACCCAGCCCTTTATTCATCCGGTCCCTTTGCTGCACAGGTTTAATCCATCAGTCAGTGAGGAGGTGTGGGGTCACCGGGGCGAGTGAAGGAGCAGCGGGACATTAAGAGCTCATTTCCTGCTGACATTGCCACCGTGTGACCCCCCCGACCTGCAAACACTGTGAGGGAGTATATGTGTCTCTCAGATCCTCAGCATGTGTTACTGTAGCTTTGTATCTGTCACTTTATCACTCAAGGAATACATTTAATCCACCTTTTTTTTTTATAGCTTCCATTATTATTATTATTAACAAGACTCTCCCAGAGCATTATGGGAAAGTGGGGAAAAAAAGGCATGACAAACGACCAAAAATTTCTAAAATATGGACAAAAGACTATTGATATTGGACCAAAGAGTCTGGATTTATTGCACAAAATCCTCCGAAAGAATCCTAAGTTCCAGGAAATGAAGCACGGACAATTTGAAACCACATTTTACATCACATCTTTTCATACGTGCATGCGCTCCGAGCGCTCACAGGTCGCACCTGCCGCCGTTAAATAC
>NC_135858.1:35838116-35840616 GCF_031162955.1 Sander vitreus | reverse complement strand
ATCCAGGCTGAATGAGCGCTTGATTTCCATAGGGGGGGGGCAGAATGGGGGAGGCCGGTAATGAGGGAGGAAGAGAGGGACACACACACACACACACACACACACGCCAATCCAGGCTGAATGAGCGCTTGATGTCCATATGGAGAGAGGGAGAGACAGAATGGGGGAGGGCGGTAATGAGAGAGGAAGAGAAGGAAACAGATGTAGATTGAGCAGGTACAGAGAGAGAGGGAGAGAGAGACTGTGGGTGTGTGGGCGTGTTGACACATCACTTATGTAATTGTATTTATTTGACAAGGTGAAGGTTTTCTGAGGGTTGTGGGACAGGAAGAGACTCCTCCTCTGCTCCAGGAACCAGCGGTTCCACTGCAGCTTACAAAGTCTCACATTTCAAAATCAAGCTTTTGTTTGAACCTTTCTGTTGCCGTTTTGTCAACGTTTCTGAAGCTTTTTCCGAAATCTTTGTCACTTTTTTGAAAGTGACCAAACTTTAACTTTTGAAAGACAGGTTTGCTCCTTAGGTATAAATAACTGTCTGACTGCTCTTTACTCATAATACGAACCCAGAGAATACATAAATGTGACTTAAAGAGACTTGTTAGGAGGGTAAACAAATCCAGAACGGAAGCAGCTGCCAAAAACAGAACTGTTTCAACTTTTATTTGAACAAAAGTAACGTGAAAACATTGTCAAAGGACTTTAGAAACCTTAAAAAAAAGAATAGTTACGCTAAATAGAAAAGCAGCTTGGATTTTCTGTAGGAATAAAACTTTGATAGACTTCAACCGTAGTCTGGTTTCCACAAATGTGAGAATATTCATTGGCCCATAATTAAATCATGATGTTTTTGGTCTCGTGGCCTTCACACAGACTCTCATCGTGTCTTAGCTTTGTGATTTATAAATGGCAGCAGAAGGAGTCTGTGTCATGTAGTGAAGGCCGGATCATTGACATAATGCATTCCCTAGCCCCTTACCCTAACCTTAACCATCACCACTAAATGCCTAACCTTAACCCTTACCCTCACCCTAACCAGAACCTCATTCTAACCCTAATCCTAAAACCAAGTCTTAACCCTCAAACAGACCTTTAACCTTGGGGGGTCCAGCATTTTGGCCCCACAAGTATACTGGACTCCCGGTTTTTGGACCCCACGAATATAGATAAATAAGCACACACACACACACACACACACACACACACACACACACACACTCTCTCTCTCTCTCTCTAAGCTCGTAGTTATCGAGGCTAATTTAAGCAGTGGGCCAGCCTATAAAAACCAGATCCCTGGATGTCTGGTGCGTTAATGTCCTGACTGACTTTTGTGGCCAGGTGACAGCCGCTTTTGGTGAATCTGGCAGCCGGCCCGCACCAAAACTCTGAAGACTCAGGATCGCAGACGGTAAAAATAATGGACGGAGCCTCAGGGACGTCGCCCTTTGGTTTGTGCGCTGCCGTGTTGAAGCCAGCAGAACGTAACGTAACTCTCCGTTTCCTTTGCTTTTCAAACGGGACATGACTCCATACACGCTGAAAGTACAGTTTTTTTTTAAATGGAGTCTGGTGGAGTTTAGCGCTAGCGACGTCGGAGCTGTTTCTGGTTTCAGGTCTCAAAGAGGTTTTAAAGGTCTATCTCTGTAGGGATCCTTTCCATGATGTTGTCAGACACTTAGAATAATAATCTGAGTCTGTCAGCAGCAAAACGAGCACTTTTGTGAAGGTAAGGCTGCACAATTGTCCTATTAACTCACATTGTAGCTTGTTTCTCTGCTGCTGACTGCAGCGATCTCTCTTAATACTGGACCAGTTTCAAAGATTGTTGTTCCCATCAGTCACTTAGACACAGAGACATATGGAAAATATGGTAGTTACCATTTAAGGCAAAATAAAAGCGTGTTTCTCTGCCACCAGAAAGTAACCATTAAACATAACTAAATAAAAAGAGAAAAAATAACAAACCATGATGAAACATAACCAGATAAAACCTGCACAGATTTGGCCAGTTTGTTGTGGAAACTAAACTTTTGCTCCCTTTTTTTTTTTTCTTTAAACGATCCTTTAACTTTCAGAAACAAAGTGAGTAGATTAGCATACTGGCTGGAAGTCTTTTTGCAGTTTAAAGTAGAAGATGAAAAGCAATCAGGACATTCTTGCGCCAGGATTGCCGCTGTATTATGTGCGAGTCAATACCAGATGTGATCCAAAGGTCGGAGCCATCCCGTGGTTGTTTGTGCCAGCAGCTGATATGCATATCTTGTTATGGTATTCAAATATTCACTGATCAGCACAGAGTGACATTTGAATACAGCCTGCCTCTCCGTCTCTCCGTCTGCCTTTTCAAAGACTCTTTCTTCTTCCGTATCGTATCACCTTTGGTGTCTCAGTTCTTCTGTCTTCAACGCATACACAACGTCATGTTAATTCTAAAATAAGAACAGAACAAATAACTTAATAAATACTACGCTGTGTTTCAGCGTCTGGGTGGGAATTGGCAGCA
>NC_135858.1:35803116-35833116 GCF_031162955.1 Sander vitreus | reverse complement strand
GGCAGTTTTTAATTGACCAACCCTGTACGTATTGCACAAAATGACACAATGCACAACCCCAATAGCCTACATGTTGCACAAATGACACCATTTAAACGGGATCAACACATTGTGTCTCTCCCCGTTCACTGTGATACATATATACATAACATTCCATGGGGTCCACCGGAAGGGGAGGGACTTAGCCACTCTATATGTGATGAACATCTGTCTTCAAATCTAAATGTTGCTGTGTTAATCTAAATGTGCTCGGAGGTGTGGGCCCAGTGCACAGATGTTGTGTCCGACCACTAACACGCCGAACCCCAAGCCGACACCGGAGGCTAACCAGCGAGTCGTGGCCTCAGAAATGGAGGTCAGGTTTGTGATGGAGCGCTTATTTGAGGGATGAGGAGATTGTGGCCCCCCACAACATGATTTCTTCCTCCACCGGCGTGTTGTCCTTGACATCGCTGCTGACCATTTACCAGCAACATGATTTACAATCATCCGTGCTGTGCTGTATACAAAGAATGCTTCTAGAACCAGAAGCATACTATTCATATCACACACGTCTTAATCTAAAAAATGCTACATTTGGTAATAAGGGCCTCATTCTGAATATCCAGAATAAACGCACACAGAGACACACACAGAGACGCGCACATACACAGACACAAACATACACATACACACACACACATACACATACACACACACAGTTGTGTATTCATCCCCTGCTGACTGTTTACCAGCGACATGATTTAAATCATTCGGCCGCCCTTTTAATCCAATCTGCTTTGAAAAAAAAGAAGAGTTGTTGGCTCAGCGTTTAATCCAATCAGTTTTTAGAAATGAGTTGTCGTCGGCCAGAATCAATCACGCCTGCCCACCTGGTAATCAAATCCAATACAAAGATTTATCTCTTCAGACTGCTCTGTTCTCTCCTCCGTCTCTCTCTCAACTCTTTGTTTTCCTTCCTCTTCATCTCTCAGTCTGCTCGCTTCCTCTCCGTCTCGGATTCATATACACACAGACCTGAACAATTTATTCTGGATATGAATGCCTGCTTTGGCCGATGAGTCCAGTGGAAACTGGTCGTCATTAAGAGGCCAGACTGCTTGTTGAGGAGGGAGGGGGAACCTGTGACACCTTTCTTCACTTGCTAAACTGTCTTTTAAACTGACTACCACATGGCTGAATTAGATGAGATGAGATATACTGTATTGTCTTTATTGTCCGTTCCGCAGCTTTACAAAGACAACACAAAATAATAAGCATCTCTCAACACATACTCTCATGCAACACAAAACATGCTCTCATATACATTAGACAGGTATCTATATAGTAAGCACATTAACTCTTTCTTTCAGTGGCAGTTTTTAATTGACCAACCCTGTACGTATTGCACAAAATGACACAATGCACAACCCCAATAGCCTACATGTTGCACAAATGACACCATTTAAACGGGATCAACACATTGTGTCTCTCCCCGTTCACTGTGATACATATATACATAACATTCCATGGGGTCCACCGGAAGGGGAGGGACTTAGCCACTCTATATGTGATGAACATCTGTCTTCAAATCTAAATGTTGCTGTGTTAATCTAAATGTGCTCGGAGGTGTGGGCCCAGTGCACAGATGTTGTGTCCGACCACTAACACGCCGAACCCCAAGCCGACACCGGAGGCTAACCAGCGAGTCGTAGCCTCAGAAATGGAGGTCAGGTTTGTGATGGAGCGCTTATTTGAGGGATGAGGAGATTGTGGCCCCCACAACATGATTAACACAAGCACGCACACACACACACACACACACACACACACACACACACACGCTTTCAGTGCTGACCTCATGCATGACTGATTCATGGCTTATTTTCCCCCGAGTCCATTTCTACAAGGTCAGATCCACAGGGATGCTGAGAGAGAGAGTGTGTGTGTGTGTGTGTGTGGTAATAATTCATATGTTCTGCATTTGCATTTCTCTCTCTCTCACCAAACGGTATCGGAAACTTAAGAAATTGATGGTGCAATATACATTATAAATTATAAATTAAAAATATAAAATGACTGAAAATATTTCGTCATTTAACAAAAAAAACAATCACCCTTTACGTCTGTCTGTAAGTTTTACACATTGAAACAGTGATGAGGCAATTTCTTTTGACTTTGTCGAAGGTAAATAGCTTCTTTGCTTCTTTTTTCAAATTAAAAAACACAGACAGACAGGCCGACAGGCAGACAGACAGGCAGGCAGGCAGACAGACAGACTCACTCTTTCTCACAGAGGAAATGCATCCTGTCAAATACATCCACTCATCACATGCACACTCTCCGATGCACACAAATACCCAGGAGCTCCGACACACTGCACATAACACACACACACACACACACACACACACACACACACACACACACACATATCATGAATTCCCACACAGCCGCATGGTTTTAAAGTGCTCACAGACACACAACCACTCGAGCTGTGCCGTGGAGAAAGCTGAAGCACTCGTGTTGACAAGCGTTTCAGTCTCTGACCAGGTGGTCTTAAAAAGCATCGTCTGTCATTCTCTCTCTCCTTTCCCTCTACATCTTTTTGGTTCTTGCTCTCCACCCGCCTGCCATCAGTTTCCTGTTTCTCAGGTGCTCTCTCGCTGAAGTTAAAGCGGCCTGTGTGTGTGTGTGTCTGTCTGTCTGTCTGTCTGTCAGTCGGTCGGTCGGTCTCTGTCTGTGTGTGTGTGTGTGTGTGTGTGTGTGTGTCTGTCAGTCGGTCGGTCTGTCTGTCTCTCTGTCTGTGTGTGTGTGTGTGTGTGTGTCTGTTGGTCTGTCTGTCTGTCTCTCTGTCTCTCTGTGTGTGTGTGTGTTTTCATAAGACACTAGCGTGCCAAACAGCCTGCACATCCTCGTATCTGTGACCTACTTTTGGCTCAGACTGTATTTTTTATGAGACGAGGGGGGAATGCAGTGGAAATACAAACACAAACGCACACACATCGTTAAAAAAATGTCTACACCGGTACGGATACCAATAACGTGACTTCGATGCCGGTTGTTGAACACTTCCTTTCGATACCAATTTTATAAAATCCTTTTTAACCCTCCGAGCCCGAGCTTGTCGTATACGACAAAAAACACCATCTCTGATTCATGACTTAAAGTGCTCATATTATGCTTTTGGGCTTTTCCCCTTTCTTTTATTGTGTTATATATCTTTTTTTGTGTACGTTATAGGTTTACAAAGTGAAAAAGCCCAAAGTCCCCCCCAAAGGGACTTACCATCTCCAACAGAAAACACTGTTCACAAACTGCTCCAAACAGCTCTATTGTAGTCCAGCCTTTACTTCAGAGACAAACGTGGTCACTTTGGAACACACGTTATAATGCTCGCCTAGCTGCTAGCGTGGCACGCCCTCATACTCTGCTTCTGACTGGCTAGTAGTCCTTACCTAGGTACTGTCAGGACACGCCCTCATACTCTGCTTCTGACTGGCTAGTAGTCCTTACCTAGGTACTGTCAGGGCACGCCCTCATACTCTGCTTCTGACTGGCTAGTAGTCCTTACCTAGGTACTGTCAGGATACGCCCTCATACTCTGCTTCTGACTGGCTAGTAGTCCTTACCTAGGTACTGTCAGGATACGCCCTCATACTCTGCTTCTGACTGGCTAGTAGTCCTTACCTAGGTACTGTCAGGATACGCCCTCATACTCTGCTTCTGACTGGCTAGTAGTCCTTACCTAGGTACTGTCAGGGCACGCCCTCATACTCTGCTTCTTTTTTTAGGTACTGCTCATGTGTAACTCCCAACAAAGATGGAACAGAAGTGAGATGTCTCACTCTGTAGCTAAAACAGAGAGCTCAACACACAGGGTGAAAAGAGGAGCTGCAGCAATGTGCAGTACAACCAAAAAATGGATGAGTAGTTTGGATCAAAGTCCCAAGATGACGTCCTCCGATGTCTCGTTTTGTCCACAACTCAAAGACAGAGAGAAGTTTGACTTTCTTTGTCAAAAAGATGACTCAAACCCATGAATCGATTAGAAAAATAGTTGGAGATGAATTTTCTTTGCAGCTGTAGAAGCAACACCTCTTCATACACACCTTTTTATTTATTCACAGCTTATGCCTCGGAGTATCCTGGTTGGCACGGAGACAGATGCCTGAAAACGTAATGATGTGCAGGACATACACACTTGCAAAGATGTGTGTGTGTGTGTGTGTGTGTGTGTGTGTGTGTGTCACATGTGGGTGTGGGTGTGCAACAATAGCGAAAACCCGTCTTTAGTAAGCTGTTTTCCTTTCTGTTTTGGAGTGTTTGGGGTGAAAAAGAAATGCTCAAGTACCATCATGCTTGAGTGGTATTTCCATGGCCGAGAGCTGATTTAATTCAGCCCCCTAAGCTTTTCAAACACAGTTCCCAATTAATTTTTAAATTACTGCGCTGCCTTGTTGACTAGCTCCTGACACTTGAGATATAATGTTCATTTGCACACCTCTTACTGAGTCGGCTCGCTCCCGCTGCTCAGGATGTTGAATCAATGAAATGCCTCGTAGGCCTCGTGGCTGCAGAGACAAACACGCTGCGCCTTACAGCGGAGACCCAATCTGACTGCAGTCACTCTCATTAACATTAACATTAACACACACACACACACACACAGACACACACAGACACACACACACAGACACACACAGACACACACACAGAAACACAGACACACACACAGAAACACAGACACACACAGAAGCACAGACACACACACACACAGAAACACAGACACACACACACACACACACACACACACGCACACAGACACACACACAGAAACACAGACACACACACACACACACACACACACGCACACACACGCACAGACACACAGACACACACAGAAACACAGACACACACACAGAAACACAGACACACACACACACACACACACACACACACACACACACACAGACACACACACACACACACACACACACACACACACACGCACACAGACACACACACAGAAACACAGACACACACAGAAGCACAGACACACACACAGAAACACAGACACACACACGCACACACACAGACACACACAGACACACACACAGACACACACACACACACACACACACACACGCACACAGACACACACACAGAAACACAGACACACACAGAAGCACAGACACACACACAGAAACAGACACACACACACACAGAAACACAGACACACACAGAAACACACACACACACACACACACACACACACACACACACACACACACACACACACAGAAACACAGACACGCACACACACACACACAGAAACACAGACACACACACACACACACACACACACACACACACACACAGACACACACAGACACACACACACAGACACACACAGACACACACACAGAAACACAGACACACACACAGAAACACAGACACACACAGAAGCACAGACACACACACACACAGAAACACAGACACACACACACACAGACACACACACACACAGAAACACAGACACACACAGAAACACACACACACACACACACGCACACAGACACATGCACACGCACACAGACACACACACACACACACACACACACAGACAGACAGACTCTAAGACACAAACACATACACACAGAGAAACACACACAAACACACACATACACACAGAGATGCGCACACACACACAAACAAACACTCACGCATACCCAGGTGCACAGGCGCTCACACAGACAGACAGACACACACACACACACACACACACACACACACACACACACACACACACGGAGCAGGCAGAGATGAGGGAGAGCAGTATTGAACGTACACATGTTCCACCAAAACCAGTTCCTTCCTGAGACTATTTAGCAGAGGCACCGTGGCTCCATACGGAGCTTAGCCCCGCCCAAGACGATTGTGATTGGTTTAAAGAAATGCCAATAAACCAGAGCACGTTATTCTCCCATCCAGGAATGCTGTATGGACTAGCCAGACCTTCCTCCTCAGCGCTGTGGAGGAAGGTCTGGCAATGCGAGACTAATTATCATATAAACGGATTGTATATACTGTATGCTAATCTCACCCTTTCCTCTTTCTCCTTTTCCACAGAGTTGACAGAAACCGGAGCAGAGATAAAGGCCTCCCCTGACAGCGGCTCCTCATACTTTCCCACTGTCCGCCCCTCCCCCCCCCCCCCCCGAACCCGCCCGCCGCCCTCTCGCAGCCTCCCAGGGCTCTCCGAAACGTTCCTCGCCGGGTTCTCCAAAAGGGTTCTCTGTGGCGTTCTGGGAAGCTCCATACGCCCCGGGGCCTCGGACCTTCATGCGTCTCCCAGCAGCAGAGTCCACCCACACCTCCACCCACCACACCACCACCACCACCACCACCATGAGCTGTGAGCAGGAGTTTGGAGACGGAGCCATGGGAGTCACGCTCACGCTGCGCCTCCTCATGCACGGGAAGGTGAGCACAGGCCGGGGCGGGAGACGGACACGCGGAAGCTGGCGAGGTTCTGTAGTGTTCTCATTGCCCAACAAATCTCACAATCATTTCAGCTACTCCTTGTTGTCGCTAGAACGCGGCTCAAAAATAGGGGAGATGGAGCATTCTCAGTCGTGGCCCCCAAGGCTCTGGAATGACCTGCCTCTGCATGTCAGATTGGCCCCCCAGCCTTCACATCTTTTTAAATCACGGCTTAAAACTCACTGGCCTTTAAACCTGCTTGAGAGTTGTGTTGTTGTGTTGTTTTGTTACTCGTGTGTTTATAATCTGTTCTAAATCATGTCACTGTCCAGCACTTTGGTCAACCTGGTTGTTTTAATGTGCTTTACAAGATTGGATTGGAGTGTATCTGCTAGCAAGTATTGTGTGTGTGTGTGTGTGTGTGTGTGTGTGTGTGTGTGTGTGTGTGTATCAAAGCCTGATATATTTGCTGGGCTTTAGAGCTGTTTTTTGTGGTTAAAAACAAGGGATGTCACAAATTTGTTCGGTTCTGGTGTCCTCCATTGTCTGTTAATTCGTGACAATGGACACCTCATTGGGCATTAACCATTACATACTGTATATACACATACATATGTATATACACATACATATATATATATATTATATGTGTATATATATACACACACACACACACACACACACACACACACACACACACACACAGAGCAATCCCGGAAGTGGAACATTGTGGATATAGACTCGTATGCGTGTATCCGTCCTCTGAGGATGACAAAAGTAACATTTTGTCTTTGTGTTTTCTCTACAGGAGGTAGGAAGCATTATCGGCAAGGTGAGTTGTCCTTTGTACCTTTTCCTTCTTACTGTGAAAACACACCGGGCACGTATAGCAGCGTAGCGCAGCGTATGTTTATTTCGGCGTCCATGTTATCCAATCTGTCCGGCCACACCGGGCGCATAGCGTCCTCGTCGGCCCGCGCGCTGCAGCGATCGGTTCGAGCGTCTCCTCTACTTCTTGCGCGAGACGCGAGCGAATGTGTCGAGCCAGGCAGGTAATCACGTACAGGAAGACCACAGTGCAGCCGGATGATCTACCAAAATAAAACACATTTCAAAATAAAACACCCAGGTTCATGGTGATTTGGGCTGTCTTGACTTCTCACAGCGAGACACGCGATCAGGCACACGGAGAGAGAGAGAGAGAGAGAGAGAGAGACACACACACACACACACACACACACACACACACACACACACACACAGAGACAGAGGCACACACACACAGACAGAGGCAGGCACACACACACACACACAGACACACACACACACACACACACACACACACACACACACACACACACACAGAGACAGAGGCACACACACACAGACAGACAGAGGCACACACACAAACACAAACAGACACACACACACAGCCACACATACACACACAGACCCACAAATAGGCTACAATTACTACAGTTTTCCATCCTGTCTCTTTATATTGGAGAGAGAGAGAGAGAGACAGAGAAGAGAAGGATTGCTCTGTGACCGGCACGTAGAAATACATGTGCTGTATGAATGTCCAGGCGCACGATCAGGCACGTATCTACACTACGCGGGCTATACACGACAATTACGGGCCCGGTGTGTTTTCGCTGTTCCACTGCAGAGAGAGAACCAAATCCTCTCTTTCCATCTCCGATATATTACAGACAAAAGTCTGAATACCCGGCGATTCAAATGTCCGATCTACCAGAAGGGTTTTCGCTGTAGAATATTAGAACACATTAAAGTGCAAATTATGGAGTCTATGTAATAGTCATTTCTGAGTAGATAGCATGGAATCATTTCACTCTCATATGAGAAAACCCTCCCCATCTTCAGTCTACGGTTGGCTGAAATTGGCACGCCGCTCAAGATAACGTCCACTGTAATCCTGCTACAACCGAAATAAAGTTGTGAATTATGAATTAATAGTGTGTAAAATCTCCAGCCGGGCCATGTCATTCCAATCTCTACTTACTGAAAAGGAGCCGCTCTCCCCAAGGACGGAGTCAATTTCAGTGTGGACATGTTAAATAAAGCCCCCGCAGGATTACTCCCCCGATACATCACAGCCAAGTGAAGTCATAATGACCGTTGCCCTCGCAGCACATTCACTAACCCACGATTGGGGCTGATTTCCCTCCGCGTATATTTAGATTTCCGCCCTGCCCCGTCACTTCCAGTGTGTGGCCTGTTAGCTGGCAGTCTCTGACATTAAGACGGTAGGAACATTACACGACTGTTCCACTTCCAGTTGGGCCGTATCAGTCTGCAGTCGCCCCGCAGGAGCTGCTCTCCAGGGTTTCTTCTCAAATTAAACGAGGCTGGCAGGGCCGCCGCTCACTAAAGCCGTCCTCAGTGCTGGAAAAAGTATTCAGATCCTTTACTACAGTAAGAGTACTAATACCACACTGTAAAAATACTTTGTTACCAGTTAGTCATGCATTGAAAGTGTTATTTCAGTAAAAGTCTATAAGTATCATCAGGAAAATGTAGTTAAAGTATTAAAAGTAAAGAACAATCCTCCCATTGTAGAAAGTGTAAAGGATCCAACCAGCTGTGTGTTTAATGGTCTGATCATCTCAGCTGGACTTGTAGTCGTTATATTGTTGGCTAGTTTACTTTAGAATAAAACATCAGAAAGTACAAGTACCTCAACATTTGGTACTTAAGTACAGTACTGTTAGTTACATTCCACCATTGGTAATACATTGAAAATTGAGCCAGTAGTATACAGATATACAGAAATATAATTAATATTAATTATAGCAGTTGGTATAATTAACAGCAGCAATTCCAGCTTAGTACCAACAATAAAACTATGACTAGAACTAATAGTAGTAGCAGTGTGGGTTGTAGCAGGGCGTAGAGCAGGGCAGAGGTGTAGCAGGGTGTAGCAAGGTGTAGCAGGGTCCAGAGCAGGGTGTAGCAGGGTCTAGCAGGGTGTAGCAGGGTGTAGTAAGGTCTAGCAGGGTGTATCAGGGTCCAGAGCAGGGTGTAGCAGGGTGTAGCAAGCTGCAGAGCAGGGCGTAGAGCAGGGCGTAGCAGGGCTTAGCAGGGTGTAGAGCAGGGTGTAGAGCAGGACGTAGAGCAGGGCGTAGCAGGGCTTAGCAGGGCATAGCAGGGCGTAACAGGGTGCAGCAGGGCGTAACAGGGTGCAGCAGGGCGTAATAGGGTGTAGAGCAGGGCGTAGAGCAGGGTGTAGCAGGGTGTAGAGCAGGGTGTAGCAGGTTCCAGAGCAGGGTGTAGCAGGGCGTAGCAAGGTGTAGCAGGGTCTAGAGCAGGGTGTAGCAAGGTGTAGCAGGGTGCAGAGCAGGGCGTAGAGCAGGGCGTAGCACAGCGTAACAGGGCGCAGTAGAGCAGGGCGTAGAGCAGAGCGTAGCACAGTGCAACAGGACGCAGCAGGGCGTAATAGGGCGTAGAGCAGGGCGTAGCAGGGCATAGAGCAGTGCGTAGAGCAGGACGTAGAGCAGGGTGTAGCAGGGTTATAGAGCAGGGTGTAGAGCAGGGCGTAGAGCAGGGTGTAGCAGGGTGTAGAGCAGGGCGTAGAGCAGGGTGTAGCAGGGTGTAGAGCAGGGTGTAACAGGGCATAGAGCAGTGCGTAGAGCAGGGTGTAGCAGGGTGTAGAGCAGGGCGTAGAGCAGGGTGTAACAGGGCATAGAGCAGTGCGTAGAGCAGGGTGTAGCAGGGTGTAGCAGGGCGTAGAGCAGGGTGTAGCAGGGCATAGAGCAGGACGTAGAGCAGGGTGTAGAGCAGGGTGTAGCAGGGCGTAGAGCAGGGTGTAGCAGGGCGTAGAGCAGGGTGTAGAGCAGTGCAGAGCAGGGTGTAGCAGGGTGTAGCAGGGCGTAGAGCAGGGTGTAGCAGGGCATAGAGCAGGACGTAGAGCAGGGTGTAGCAGGGCATAGAGCAGTGCGTAGAGCAGGGCGTAGAGCAGGGTGTAGCAGGGCGTAGAGCAGGGCGTAGAGCAGGGTGTAGAGCAGGGTAGAGCAGGGCGTAGAGCAGGGTGTAGCAGGGGCGTAGAGCAGGGTGTAGAGCAGGGTGTAGCAGGGTAGAGCAGGGTGTAGCAGGGCGTAGAGCAGGGTGTAGAGCAGGGTAGAGCAGGGTGTAGCAGGGTGTAGCAGGGCGTAGAGCAGGGCGTAGAGCAGAAGCAGAATTTGGCAGATTTGTCAAGATTAAGAACGTTTCCCCCAGAAACAGCTTTCATATTCAGGCTGTGGAACAGGTCGCTGGGAGTCGGCTGCTTTTAAAAATGTCATCTTCGTTTTGATTCATGTGCCAAACTCTATGATGGCTTTCGTAGGGCTTTACGTCGACAGAAATGCGGCAAAAGTCGAAAAAAGTAACAAAAATGACAAAAAAAACGACAAAAGTGTGAACAAACGGGTGACAAAAGTTAAAAAAATAGAAAACGACAAAAGTGTAACAAATGCGAGGGGAAAAGGGTCAAACAGGAACACAAACGTAGTAAAAAGCTTGTTAGAGCCATGCATACTACTCAATAAAACCTGCATTCATCCTGAAATCACAAATCATGTTAATGTCCTTCACGCATCCCTTTGTTGAGTTTAAAGAAACTGCAACCCAAACTGCAAACTAACACCCCTCATACTAATGGAATTACAATCTGTCATCTAAAATATTCATTGCATTGTGTAAAACCTCTGTATTCAGTGACTTCATTTCAAACCCTGTCAGATGAGTGACAGTCTGCAGTGAAACTCCTTCAGCTCTGTGTTTCTCGTCTCTCCACAGAAAGGGGAAACAGTGAAGAGAATACGAGAAGAGGTAAGACGACGACGACGCCCCGTCTGCCCCATCCTGCTGATTCTCTCTCTCTCTGTCTCTCTCTCTCTGTCTCTCTCTCTCTGTCTCTCTCTCTCTCTCTGTCTCTCTCTCTGTCTCTCTCTCTCTCCTTCTCCCATCTCCTATTAATCCACGACAACCCTTCAGGTGAAGCTCGCTGCGAGGGCGTAGCAGGGCGTAACAGGGCGTAGAGCAGGGTGTAGCAGGACATAGAGCAGGGTGTAGCAGGGCGTAGAGCAGGGTGTAGAGCAGGGCATAGCGCAGGGTGTAGAGCAGGGCATAGCAGGGCGTAACAGGGTGTAGACCAGGGCGTAGAGCAGGGCGTAGAGCAGGGTGTAGCAGGGTGTAGACCAGGGCGTGTAGCAGGGCGTAACAGGGTGTAGAGCAGGGTGTAGCAGGGGGCGTAACAGGGTGTAGACCAGGGCGTAGAGTTGGGTGTAGCAGGGCGTAGAGCAGGGTGTAGAGCAGGGCGTAGAGCAGGGCGTAGAGCTGGGTGTAGCAGGGCAGAGCAGGGTGTAGCAGGGCGTAGAACAGGGCGTAGAGCAGGGCAAACAAGACTTAGGTGCAACCCCCAAAAACAGGAAGCCAAACTCTCCCAGAACACGGCGCTTAAGCATAATCTGAAAGCATTGCAACACTGCAAATCCTTATTTAAACAGAGAGGAACGGGAAGCAAGGGCACAAGGGCTACGATACTAAGTCGTTTATTTGATCCTCATCGCGATATACCAACTGCTGCGAAAGGCTGCGACACATCGCGAAAGACACTCAGAGATGTATTGTTAGTGGAGAGAAAATATTGGTTTCATCTTTATACACAATATAAAAAGGAATAGAAACATGTAGATTCCCGTCATTTCCACCTATTTAAAGCATGTCATGCTGGACCAACTAGAATATCTGGCGAGTCCAAGTGCAAAATACCAAGTCCAAAAGTCCAAGACAGTAGTCAAACATCTGGGTACTACAGCACTGCACAATAGTAGCAGTAAAGTCAGCTGTATTATCATGATGATACGTTTTATATTTCTGCTGTAACTCGGCTCTACGTACTGTGAAAAGGTGCTTTAGCAGATTTGAAAACGTGTCAGAAGAGTCAAAGCGTGTCCCTTTTGCATCTAGATTCCCGTCATTTCTGCCTATTTTTAGAATGCCCATGAATATCTGAAGGTGTGTTTTTGTGTTTCTGGCCACCTGCTGTGATGTTAGCCGTGTAAAAGTTTCCGTCTTCAGCCGTCTTTGCTGTCAGCTGAACTGTCAAACGGTTTCCACGACTCTGAGCTGCATACTACTCTCTACTGTTGTCTCTCTATATACTACTCTCTACTGTTGTCTCTCTACATACTACTCTCTACTGTTGTCTCTCTACATACTACTCTACTGTTGTCTCTCTACATACTACTCTACTGTTGTCTCTCTACATACTACTCTCTACTGTTGTCTCTCTACATACTACTCTCTACTGTTGTCTCTCTACATACTACTCTCTACTGTTGTCTCTCTACATACTACTCTCTACTGTTGTCTCTCTACATACTACTCTCTACTGTTGTCTCTCTACATACTACTCTCTACTGTTGTCTCTCTACATACTACTCTCTACTGTTGTCTCTCTACATACTACTCTCTACTGTTGTCTCTCTACATACTACTCTCTACTGTTGTCTCTCTACATACTACTCTCTACTGTTGTCTCTCTACATACTACTCTCTACTGTTGTCTCTCTATATACTACTCTCTACTGTTGTCTCTCTACATACTACTCTCTACTGTTGTCTCTCTACATACTACTCTACTGTTGTCTCTCTACATACTACTCTACTGTTGTCTCTCTACATACTACTCTCTACTGTTGTCTCTCTACATACTACTCTCTACTGTTGTCTCTCTACATACTACTCTCTACTGTTGTCTCTCTACATACTACTCTACTGTTGTATCTGATGCTGACAGCCATTGCCCAAGCGTCTGTATTTTAAGAGTTTGGAGTGAGAACTGGTTGGGTTTCACAGTCCACAGCAGAGAACCAAACATGTTGCATGTAAAAGCGCCCTAAAACCTTACCAATAAATACTCCAAATTGCATAATACAATATTGGCACATCTTTGTGTTTGTCTTTGTGTGAAAAGCACATTTGTCAGCTCTCCGCTGGATGTTTTACTCTCGTTCTGGAGGCCCACCCCATTCGCCTAAACTCGGCTTGAACCACGTTCCAAGTTAACTTAAAATTCCCCCGAGGCACGAACGAAACCGCCACTCTCCCTCTCCCTCCCTCTTCTCTCCCTCTTCTCTCCCTGGAGTGTTAACTCATGTGCAGTCATCTTCAAACCAGTTCTCTGAGGACACACTTTCTAAAATAATTCCTCCTTCCAGAATGTATTTGTGTCTTATTATTTAACATTTTTGCAGGCGAGCGGGGAACTAAATGGAGTACATTTAGGCTCATTAAAACACACCGGAGTATTGTTTTTTCCTGTTGAAACGCACCGGCAGGAGTTCTGTGAGCTGTGAGCCCCTCCAGTTAAAGCTGAATTTAATCTCTTCTCACGTATTTTGCAGCTTCATACTGCCGCTGCAGTCACACCGAGGCTTTTTATTTGGCCCGGCTGATGTTGCAGAGACTCAGGAGCGCTTTTGCAAAAATAACGATTTGGTAACATACTGTAAAAGCTCATCCTGGGTTCTCCACTGTAATATGAAGCAGCCATTTAAAAAGGCTTTACTTTTCACCTTTCATTTCAGTTATTTGCATTGTACAAATGGAACAAATGCTCCTGAAAGATGACCCCTATTTATGTACAGTATTTTCTTGAATTTAAAGGATTAGTTCCCATTTATAGAGGGAAGTGTACTTTACTACTACTAAAGAGTGCCACTTTGGAAGATAAACCTCTTGATTTGTTGACTGTTCAATGATCATATTAGGGTTCACCCAGGTTTTTATGATCCCCTGCTGTGATGTTAGCCGTGTAAGTTTCCGTCTTCAGCCGTCTTTGCTGTCAGCTGAACTGTCAAAGCGGTTTCCACGACTCTGAGCTGCATACTACTCTCTACTGTTGTCTCTCTTCATACTACTCTCTACTGTTGTCTCTCTACATACTACTCTCTACTGTTGTCTCTCTACATACTACTCTCTACTGTTGTCTCTCTACATACTACTCTCTACTGTTGTCTCTCTACATACTACTCTCTACTGTTGTCTCTCTACATACTACTCTCTACTGTTGTCTCTCTACATACTACTCTCTACTGTTGTCTCTCTACATACTACCCTCTACTGTTGTCTCTCTACATACTACTCTCTACTGTTGTCTCTCTACATACTACTCTCTACTGTTGTCTCTCTACATACTACTCTCTACTGTTGTCTCTCTACATACTACTCTCTACTGTTGTCTCTCTACATACTACTCTACTGTTGTCTCTCTACATACTACTCTCTACTGTTGTCTCTCTTCATACTACTCTCTACTGTTGTCTCTCTACATACTACCCTCTACTGTTGTCTCTCTACATACTACTCTCTACTGTTGTCTCTCTACATACTACTCTCTACTGTTGTCTCTCTACATACTACTCTACTGTTGTCTCTCTACATACTACTCTCTACTGTTGTCTCTCTACATACTACTCTCTACTGTTGTCTCTCTACATACTACTCTCTACTGTTGTCTCTCTACATACTACTCTACTGTTGTATCTGATGCTGACAGCCATTGCCCAAGCGTCTGTATTTTTAAGAGTTTGGAGTGAGAACTGGTTGGGTTTCACAGTCCACAGCAGAGAACCAAACATGTTGCATGTAAAAGCGCCCTAAAACCTTACCAATAAATACTCCAAATTGCATAATACAATATTGGCACATCTTTGTGTTTGTCTTTGTGTGAAAAAGCACATTTGTCAGCTCTCCGCTGGATGTTTTACTCTCGTTCTGGAGGCCCACCCCATTCGCCTAAACTCGGCTTGAACCACGTTCCAAGTTAACTTAAAATTCCCCCGAGGCACGAACGAAACCGCCACTCTCCCTCTCCCTCCCTCTTCTCTCCCTCTTCTCTCCCTGGAGTGTTAACTCATGTGCAGTCATCTTCAAACCAGTTCTCTGAGGACACACTTTCTAAAATAATTCCTCCTTCCAGAATGTATTTGTGTCTTATTATTTAACATTTTTGCAGGCGAGCGGGGAACTAAATGGAGTACATTTAGGCTCATTAAAACACACCGGAGTATTGTTTTTCCTGTTGAAACGCACCGGCAGGAGTTCTGTGAGCTGTGAGCCCCTCCAGTTAAAGCTGAATTTAATCTCTTCTCACGTATTTTGCAGCTTCATACTGCCGCTGCAGTCACACCGAGGCTTTTATTTGGCCCGGCTGATGTTGCAGAGACTCAGGAGTGCTTTTGCAAAAATAACGATTTGGTAACATACTGTAAAAGCTCATCCTGGGTTCTCCACTGTAATATGAAGCAGCCAGTTAAAAGGCTTTACTTTTCACCTTTCATTTCAGTTATTTGCATTGTACAAATGGAACAAATGTTCCTGAAGATGACCCCTATTTATGTACAGTATTTTCTTGAATTTAAAGGATTAGATCCCATTTATAGAGGGAAGTGTACTTTACTACTACTAAAGAGTGCCACTTTGGAAGATAAACCTCTTGATTTGTTGACTGTTCAATGATCATATTAGGGTTCACCCAGGTTTTTATGATCCCCTGCGCGACTTAATCTAGCCTGGCTCCTCCTTCCTACGTACTTCCGCTCAATTTTCATTTTACTTCAGTACTACGTCTGGGTTTGCGGTATATTCATGGGTTTTCTCTGGCCAAATCTTTACCGGTCCAATCAGTGAACAGAGGGAGTGGCTCAGAACGATGACGTTGAGGTTGTGTGCTAGTTTGAGTTGTAGTTCCGTCATGGCGGAGGAGAAAGATGCGAGCGAAGCCATTCGGTCCGTTGTGGCAACGCTGCTGAATATCCAGAAGTTAAAGCCCGAGCAAGAACAATCTTTGCTGAGTTTTGTTGGTGGCCATGATGTTGTGGCCCTCCTCCCCACGGGGTTCGGGAACAGTTTGATTTTCCAGCTCGTTCCGTTAGTGGTGAAGGAGTTGGCTAAGGCTAACGCTAGCGATGCCAAGCCAAGGTCACGACCAAACGTTAGCGATTGGTTATGGCAGATCCAGAGTGGCTCTGGGCAGATCCAATAGTTTTAAAATTCAACAGTACCCGCCTTCAAGGAAGTTAACACTTCTCTGGACAAATGAAATGTACCAGAGTCTGGTAGGACCAGGCTAATGGACTAGAGTCTGGTAGGACCAGGCTAGTGGACCAGAGTCTGGTAGGACCAGGCTAATGGACCAGAGTCTGGTAAGACCAGGCTAATGGACCAGAGTCTGGTAAGACCAGGCTAATGGACCAGAGTCTGGTAGGACCAGGCTAGTGTACCAGAGTCTGGTAGGACCAAGCTAGTGTACCAGTCTGGTAGGACCGGGCTAATAGACCAGAGTCTGGTAGGACCAGGCTAGTCTTTATCTTGTGTCCAGTAGAAACTATAACAGATAAACATTTTTTTTTAATGGACCCTAAAATGGTAAAATAAATGCATTCCTGCTCTCACGCACACTCAGCTGATTCTTCTCTCCATCCCTCTCTGACTTTCTTTCTTTCCTTCTTCGTATTTGGACAAGGACAATGTAGGCTTTACATTAACTCTCCGCTGGGAAACCGACATCTCATATCTGCTCTCTTTAAACGTACAGACAACTCTCTCTGGTATTCCCGTCAGGTGTCGCATATATTACCGAGCTAGTGATGTGTCTATGCTCTGTCCTCAGAGGGATGAACGCAGAACATTTGAAGTTCTAGAGCCTCGTGTTTTAAGTATTCGTATGGGGCTGCAGAAAGAGAACTGATTTGCAAACGGAGGGTTGTGCCAGGAAGGGAAAGAGGAATTACTCGAGCAAACAACATCAGAGCTACAAGTTCTCTGATTCCGGCTTCTTAAATGTGAATATTTTCTAGTTTCTTTAATGGTGGCGGAGAAAGATGCGAGCGAAGCCATTCGGTCCGTTGTGGCAACGCTGCCAAATATGCAGAAGTTAAAGCCCGAGCAAGAACAATCTTTGCTGAGTTGTGTTGGTGGCCATGATGTTGTGGCTCTCCTCCCCACGGGGTTCAGGAACTGTTTGATTTTCCAGCTCAATCCGTTAGCGGTGAAGGAGTTGGCTAAGGCTAACGCTAGCGATGCTAAGCCAACGTCACGACCAAACGTTAGCGATTGGTTATGGCAGATCCAATAGAGAGAGTACCCATCTTCAAGGAAGTTAACACTTGTCAATGGAGAGTGGCCAGACTCTCTGGACAAATGAAATGTACTTGAGTCTGGTAGGACCAGGCTAGTGTACCAGAGTCTGGTAGGACCAGGCTAATGGACCAGAGTCTGGTAGGACCAGGCTAATGGACCAGAGTCTGGTAGGACCAGGCTAATGGACCAGAGTCTGGTAGGACCAGGCTAATGTACCAGAGTCTGGTAGGACCAGGCTAGTGTACCAGAGTCTGGTAGGACCAGGCTAGTGGACCAGGCTAGTGTACCAGAGTCTGGTAGGACCAGGCTAGTGTACCAGAGTCTGGTAGGACCAAGCTAATGGACCTGAGTCTTGTAGGACCAGGCTAGTGTACCAGAGTCTGGTAGGACCAAGCTAATGGACCGGAGTCTGGTAGGACCAGGCTAGTGTACCAGAGTCTGGTAGGACCAAGCTAATGGACCAGAGTCTGGTAGGACCAGTCTAGTCTTTATCTTGTGTCCAGTAGAAACTATAACAGATAAAAAAAATTTTTTAATGGATCCTAAAATGGTAAAATAAATGCATTCCTGCGCTCACGCACACTCAGCTGATTCTTCTCTCCATCCCTCTCTGACTTTCTTTCTTTCTTTCCTTCTTCGTATTTGGACAAGGACAATGTAGGCTTTACATTAACTCTCCGCTGGGAAACCGACATCTCATATCTGCTCTCTTTAAACGTACAGACAACTCTCTCTGGTATTCCCGTCAGGTGTCGCATATATTACCGAGCTAGTGATGTGTCTATGCTCTGTCCTCAGAGGGATGAACGCAGAACATTTGAAGTTCTAGAGCCTCGTGTTTTAAGTATTCGTATGGGGCTGCAGAAAGAGAACTGATTTGCAAACGGAGGGTTGTGCCAGGAAGGGAAAGAGGAATTACTCGAGCAAACAACATCAGAGCTACAAGTTCTCTGATTCCGGCTTCTTAAATGTGAATATTTTCTAGTTTCTTTCACTGCTCCGGGACAGTAAACTGAATACCAACCACAAACCATCTTTCATTAATCTCAACTAGTCGTTTTGGTGTCTAAACTCGACTGTCGTGATAGGTCATGACACATGCAGGAAAAGAAACATAACATGTATAGAACAAAATAATAAGAAACCACAAAATATCTACAAAACAAAATGACATTACACTATATTACAGAGCTAACATCTAAACCTTTGATGTTAATGTACAGCTACAATCTCACAGTATCTTACTGTTTTAATGTTATATAGCATCATACTGTAGATGGCAATGCATTCTGGGAGGAAATAATAATATTACAGCGCTATATGCCAATGTTACAGATTACAGGTGTTTACTGTTAATACCAATGCATCTTGGGAAAATAAAGGAAAAAGCGGGCGTTACACTGCAGCCAGTATATAACTGTAAATTTAAATAGTACAGTAAGAAACAGAAATTACAGTAAAATACAGTAGACGTACTGTAAATAAACAGTTTACTGGCGAAGCTGCTGCCAGTTATTACTGTAAATTGATGGTGAAAAGTTTTACAATGTAGGTAGCTCACAAAGACAGCTCCCTCCTTCCTCCAAAACAAATGTTTCTTACAACAAAAGAAAATATGATATAAAACCTCATGATTTAAGTTTCTTTGTGAGATACTCGCGCCTGTCTGGCTTCATGTTTGGTCTGAACAGCAACTGAAACTCTTGACCTCGTCATGTTTGTTGTCTTTGCGGCCGTGCAGAGGTACCTAATCAAGTGGCTACTGAGTGAACAAGCTTTCAATATTAAACTACTGAAACACGGCAAACTAACTGAAACCTCCTAAAACTAACCGAGGTGTCACCTCTACGGAGAGATTTAGGGGGAACGGAGATGGAGACGGGGCAAAGAAAACAGATTGTCTTAGCCAAGGTGTTTGTGTCTGACGGCGTAACTCACAGAGCAGGAAGCATGAATATTTAAACGGTTATTTGCCTCTCAAGGACACAGCACAACACTGGCTATATACAGTCAGACTGGATGTGGGAGCTCCGTCTTCTCTCTCATTTCTCTCTTCTTTATTCCCCAACCTGTGCTCCCTCACTCACTGGGTATGCAAACTGGCAGATCAAACACACACACACACACACACACACACACACACACACACACACACACACACACACACACACACACACCGATGTTCACTTTCCCTAATGAACTGCCTATAGAATCCAGTGTCAAGGCTATATTTTTGCACGATGCGAATGTTTTTGACAGACACACATACACACACACACACACACGGAGAGGACACTGCATGCCAGAAGTCACTTTTCATCGAGTCAATAAAAGCATTGAAGTCAGGTTGTAGCTCTTCATAACGGCTTTAGACACTCAAACACACAGATATCTATACCTACAGGGTGTCTTTCTCTCTCTCTCTCACACACGCACGCACGCACACACACACACATACACACATACACACACACACACACACACACACACACATACACACACACACACACACACACACACCGTGGCAGCATGACTCCCTAATAAAGCAGAACAGAGCAGAGTAATCCAGTTAAGTGACATGGCTGTCCATCCTTCCTCCGCTCTAAATGAAGAGTAATGGAGACAACAGACCCACGCTGCAAAAGCAAGACAGCGCACTGCTGCACATCTCACTCATTAGGGTGGGAGAAACAGGAGAGGGGGGATAGACAGATGGGAGGGGAGAAAAGACTTGGAGTACAACAACAAGGAACAGCCAGTTTCTTACAAATGGGAGCAAGGTAACCGGCAGCCGTGAACCGGGCTGTAATGTAACCCTACAGGACTAATGTTCAGCAGCAGTTAGAGTCACTAAAAGTTCTCTTTCTGCTGCTGACAGACTGAGATTATTATTCTAAGTGTCTGACAACATTATGGAAAGAATCCCTACAGAGATAGACCTCTCCTTTCCGTTTAACCACAAACAGCTATGTGATCGCTAGCGCTAAACCCACCAGACTCCATTTAAAAAAACAGTACTTTTAATGTGTATAGAGCCAACATATTTCCACATGTAAATCGGTAAACTATGTGTTTATTTCAGTCACTTAGTCACAAAGACATGGGACAATAGGGTCCAAGTTATTTGCGTGATGGAGGCGGGCGCGCCCAGCATGATGTAAACAAACCGAAACAAAAATACTTCTAATTGTCGCTGAAACAAACTGAGCACCCAGAAGGATATTCAAGGTTGTGCATATATATATACTGTATAATATGTTGCATGCTACATTTCCACTGTTCTTTTCCTCCTGAAAAACATTGTGGTATACGGCAGTACAATGTAGGCTACATGGTATAGAATGTACGCTTAAAAATGAGCTGTGCATCGTGGGTATTTTATAGTGGACTATATTAGAGTGCGGATCGGGCCGCAATGGCGAACACACACATATAGGGAACTATTCCAACACAGCTGATGTTAGTGTTTCTGCCCTTCGTTTTATTATGGCACCAATTGTTTTCCCTCCGGTGGGCGTGGCTTTCAGTACGACGTGATGTGCTCTGTTTCTAAAAGGCAAACCTAGGCTGTGTCTCATTCCTCATACTTCCGTCAGGACACTGCTAATGGTCACTGACCACTTCCTGCCGTAGTGCCCACTTTGGAGGGTTAGTATTGTCCCAAAAGGAACACTTATGATAAAACACTTACCAGAAATGACGAGCGGGATGAACGTGACGAACGCAACACATGTGAACGTGATTGTCCCGCGCGCCAAAAAAACGGGCTTTCCTATATGCAAATGAGGAGAGGCCGGCTCGGCTCGTCGTCCTCTCAAATTCTGAGGAAAATCTTTTAAACTGACCTTTGTTGATCTGAAATGAAGACAGATTCAGCAACTGCACGGCCTATTTCTCTCTTAAAATGTTTTCAGAAACACGTTTCGGGGTATGAGGTCGTATTACGAACGAGCCGCCATTATGGTCGGTTTTGAAATTCTTCAGCAGCCAGACCCACGTGACGTGTTCGTCCAATCAGCTTTCCAGTCAAGGGCTCCCTTCAGCTTTGTAGTCAAGATGGCGCCTGTTTAGTGCGAGTAGGGTCCATCGTTCCACACTGAACTTTTTGACCGTTTTTAGGGGGTCATCCTGGTACTTTCAGTGCACTGACTTTTTGCGTTATCTACACTATATACTTAAAACTAAGTGTTTGAAGTGTGCAAGTAGGCGGTTTGAGACACAGCCATGAACTTGAAAAGATCTAGTCCTCTGAACAAGGCTGAACAATTACACTCTGCTACTCTCATGTTTCAGCAAGGCAGAGAAAGGAACAGAAGAACATAGAGTAGGTGGAGGGACTTAGTAGAGACTGGAAGCAAGGAAGTGAAGGATAGAGGGAGGAGAAAGGGCGGGGCGGGACGGTTGGAGAGGGTAATTGATACCGTAGGGGTTCAGCAGGAGGATCACAGGAAGGACAGAGGGTTATGGGAAATGATAGATGGAGGGATTGGGAGACAGTGAGACAGAGGAGTTGATGTATCGATGCATTAATGATAATGAGACTGATTAGAAAGGATAAAAGGTAGGGAGGTAGAGAGGAATGAGTGGTGGAGGGATGGATAATGAGGGGGATGAAAGAAGAGAATAAGGAAACGTGTTGGGGGGGAGGAAGGAAAGATGGATGGAAGGGCATAAGTGTGGTTAGAGGAAAGGATGAAAAGGGAAGCGTGAAAGAAGGATAGAAATGGAGGGAGATGGATGATAGATAGATAGATAGATAGATAGATAGATAGTGAGAGACAAAAATAAACAGATTGCAGAGGAGAGGGAGACGGCAGGTAATGTATTTTTATTGAGATAATAGATGGCGAGAGAGCAGGAGAGAATTATTCCATTATTGTTTTATTACCACACACACACACACACGTACAGAGCATATTCGCTCTATTTCCATAACAATGAGCGGAGTCTGCAGTGTTTAGATGGTGATATGAGGGACAGCAGGGGGTGGGTCTCACTAATAATAAGCTCCCAAAATGAAATACAAACACACACACACACACAATCACACAACTTTAACCAGCACCCACCAACAAACTCGTATACGGTGCACAGATACACTCATAAAACACTATGCATGCACACCAACACCACAGACAGCAGGTTTTAAAATGTCAAAATGTACATCCATTTACATTCTGAGCAGATGATAATAATTTAAAGGGTCACGCCGTGTTTCGCCGTAACATTTTGGGGACTTGCTAGATACAGATTTGAACACCTTGGTAGTGTGTGCAGGACCAACACGGTCTCACGGCAGTTCGTGAAATGGTCACGTTATTTTTAATCTATTGATTTGTGTGCACAAACATGTTTGTCTCGTTTATTTTGTGGTGGTCAGCATGTAATGGGAAGCATCTATACGGAGGTTGGGTTTAGGAAAAGAAGAACGGGGAAAGGACACGTCACACACCGGGACACGATCCCCGGTCTCTGGGGGACGTGGGACAACAACGGGACGGTTGAGTTTAGGAAAAGAACAACAGGGAAAGTTAACGCCACACGCGGGACACGATCCCTGGTCTCCTGGGTGAAAATCCTGTGTTGTTTGACCGAGTCCGTTTGACCCATCCACCACCCCCGACTAACCTCCCAGCGTGGATTTTCGGCATTTCATACTAGTCGCTACCGTAGTCGTGCTGTGATCACGAAAGATGCTTCCCATTGAAATACATCAGTTTAAAATACGTGCTGACCACCACGAAATAAACGACATGAACGTGTCCGTGTACACGAATCAAATAGATTAAATAACATGACCATTTCACCAACTGCCGTGAGACTGGGTTGGCAGGACGCAGGACATGACGCGTATTACACCTCGGTCTCTTAGCCCGGAGATACAGATTTACATTTTTCACCAAAGTCCCGAAAAACAACTTTAACCGCCCAGAATTTCAATGCAAACCATCCCAAAATTAATATTTATTATATATAACAAAGCTAAAAAGAAGGGACAAAATCAAAGCAGCAGAGAGAGCCTGACTTTTAATATGGTTTCATTTAATATAGTTTATGTACATGCATACTGACATATCACACATGCACACAAGGGGCCCTATTTTAACCATCTAAGAGCACGGCTTGAAGCGCCTGGCGCAGGCGTGTTTAGGGCGTGTACAAATCTACTGTTGGTCTATAGAGAGCCGAAGTCCCGCCCCTTCCGGTGGACCTCATGGGACTTTAATTCGGGAAAAATATGAACGGCAGTGAACGGGGAGAGACAAATTATTTTTTGATCTCGTTTGAATTGAGCCATGGATTACAAATATGATGTTCGTCAATTTAAAAGATCATTTTTCAACCGAAGAAAGTCTCCGTTAGCCGTAGGTTTGTCACATGACCACTTAGTTTAGTGTGAAACCGCTCAGTGAACTACATCTCTCGTCTCAGTGAACTACATCTCTCGTCTCACGCAATTTACGCGACCTAGCTTGATGCTCAACTTGCTCACTAGCTAGTTAGCTTAGCTCTGTTCCACAACACATGTAACGTTATCTTACCTGATGGGTTTTATCCAGGGAAGTGTTTTCAGCAGGGAAGCAAAAGAACAGACGAGAGCCGCTGCTCATTAGAGTAACGTTACGCACACAGACATCGTAGCTTCAGCGAGACCTCATCCATGCGTAGGGTGACAGTCCTGATTTTGAGTTGCGTGTCCCGAGTCCCGACAAAAGCTTGTCGAGACACTAAAATGTCCCGGTACACACCAACCACTATGACATTGTCCCGGTTGTCAGCAATCACATAGCCGACGTGGTCTTATTATAGCCCGATCATTAAATAAACCCATGTAGAAAGACTAATACAGCGTCCAGCGTATGATTTTAACTGTGTGTGTGTGTGTGTGTGTGTGTGTGTGTGTGTATGTCAGTCAATCGTAGCGGTCTGCATAAAATGTGCATCCAGCGTTACAATGTAGGCAATATTTGTTAACATTGTTGCAATGCCTCTTCTTATCTGTCTCGTTTGAACCAGTCCCTCCAGGTCTGCTGGAAAGTCAGCGGACGAGCGCTGGGTGGAGACGGGGACATTCTAAAACGTGACAAAGCTTAACGTGGTTTAATGTACCTAAACAACGATCAGTGATCACCACATTTCTCTCTCATATTGCTCTGGTTATGAGGAGGCTTTAGCCCATGAGAACCGTGGGGAGTCAACCAACAGCCGCTCCGCTGCCCTGCTGAAAACGTGAAGCAGACACTCGTCACACGGGCCAATTTTGCTGACAGCTGTGCATAATTTCACAGTAGGCCTTCAGCCAACACATTGAAATTCACTCCTGTAACAAACATACGGAATGAATGTTTCCAATAGGAAGGCTATCTGCTCTATCAAATGACATTACGTGTGTGTGTGTGTGTGTGTGTTTTGTTGGTTAGAATAACACCGGTAACACTTTACATTAAGGGTACATGAATTATCATGAATTCATGCATGAATTAATTGATGTAGGCTATGTATTATTATGCATTATGTAATTAATGATTTATGTGTTACTGCATTCCTTAATATCCCATAAATCATCGGGAATTGACATGTTCACAGTCTGTCATTCATGACCTCATACATGACCAACACAACTAAAGCAGTAGGTACGTGGGCACATCATTATGAATTATGATTTATTTGTGAGCAGTAGGCCTACGTGTGCTGTTGGCAAAAGTGTGTCTAATCTGTCTGTGTCCATGTCTGACCTGGGCGTGCACGAGCACTACGGTCACGCGCAAAGTGTCCCGGTTTTAGTTCCGGGAAATCTGGTCACCCTATCCATGCGACATTGAAGTGTGTAGTCTTTGTAATTACGTATTTTCACAGGCTTATACTTCAACAGTTTAACAATAAAGTGAGACTTTCTTCGGTTGAAAAATGATCTTTTAAACTGACGAACATCATATTTGTAATCCATGGCTCAATTCAAACGGGAAAAAATAATTATTTGCCTCTCCCCGTTCACTCCCGTTCATATTTTTTCGAAAGTAGAAGGGCGTGACTTCGACTGTCTATGGCGCGTTGACTTCCCGCTGCCTCAAGATAGCAATACGCCCATACACATCAAACACCAATGGACACTAAATGCAAACTGAAATAAAACACACACAAAGATGCACACAACAAAGATTCTCTAAAACTAAAACTAGCATTTAAAGCAACACCAATGGTATGAAACGGTCCACACTTCCTGTCTCCTAAATGGGCGTGGCCGCGTTTGAAAGTGTAGTGAACAGTGCAGTCACTCACTCATACCTGTACCTAAATAAAATAAAAAGCCAATGTACATATGCATGAGCTGTACACAGGCAGACACGAAGAACACGTCAAGGCCCACATCAAACACACGCACAAAGACGCACCCTTTAATATAAAAAATATCCTTCTTGTTCTCTTCACAGTGTGTGTTCAGTGATAGAGAGATCAGCTGTGAGTGAAACAGACAAGGCTGATTGCTGCGAGACAGTGATTCACACACACACACACACACACACACACACGCACACAGAGCGCTGAGTTCACCATCCAGAAAGGTTCTCTTTCTGAAGGAAAAAAACAACTCTTGTTAACGGCTCATTGTAACGGATCCGTCCACTTTATTGGTGATTTCTCTCCCATGTTGAGAACCGAAGTCACGACGGACGTAACGTTAGCTTCGTGTCATCAGAGGATCCCACAGTGTTCCCAGTCTTCCCGCTGATTCCTCACGTCTTCTCGTCTTCATAAAAGCTCAGTTTCGGTTCGGCCGCTTATAAAAACTCTGGTTTCTGGTTTCTAGTTCTGGTTTCTGCGGAATTGACGAGGATGCAGCTTGACACAATACAAGTCAACGGAGAGCAGAGAGGTGTTTTCCCCTCCGGTGGGCGTGGCCTTCAGCGTATGACGCGGCGTGCTCTGTCTCTGTGGTTTGGAGGACTAGTTGGTTTATTTTGGCTTATAAAGCAAGTCAAAATGGAGTGCAATGTCAGGCTACATCTACATCGCTACGTTTTGGTTTAAAAACTAATATCTTCTGCTACGTTCCCCCCTCTCATTCCCCCTGCTCTGGTGTTCCCCCCTCTCATTCCCCCTGCTCTGGTGTTTCCCCCTCTCATTCCCCCTGCTCTGGTGTTTCCCCCCCCTCTCATTCCCCCCTGCTCTGGTGTTCCCCCCCTCTCATTCCCCCCTGCTCTGGTGTTTCCCCCCCTCTCATTCCCCCCTGCTCTGGTGTTTCCCCCCCCTCTCATTCCCCCCTGCTCTGGTGTTCCCCCCTCTCATTCCCCCTGCTCTGGTGTTCCCCCCTCTCATTCCCCCTGCTCTGGCGTTCCCCCCTCTCATTCCCCCTGCTCTGGTGTTCCCCCCTCTCATTCCCCCTGCTCTGGCGTTCCCCCCTCTCATTCCCCCTGCTCTGGTGTTTCCCCCCTCTCATTCCCCCCTGCTCTGGCGTTTCTCCCCTCTCATTCCCCCTGCTCTGGCGATTTCCCCCCTCTCATTCCCCCCTGCTCTGGTGTTTCCCCCTCTCATTCCCCCTGCTCTGGTGTTTCCCCCTCTCATTCCCCCCTGCTCTGGCGTTTCCCCCCCTCTCATTCCCCCCCCTGCTCTGGCGTTTCCCCCCTCTCATTCCCCCCCCTGCTCTGGTGTTTCCCCCCCTCTCATTCCCCCCTGCTCTGGTGTTTCCCCCTCTCATTCCCCCTGCTCTGGTGTTTCCCCCCTCTCGTTCCCCCCTGCTCTGGTGTTTCCCCCTCTCATTCCCCCCTGCTCTGGTGTTTCCCCCCCCTCTCATTCCCCCTGCTCTGGCGTTTCCCCCTCTCATTCCCCCTGCTCTGGTGTTCTCCCTCTCATTCCCCCTGCTCTGGTGTTCCCCCCTCTCATTCCCTCTGCTCTGGTGTTTCCGAGCCCCTAAACCGGAGACATTTGGAAACCCTTCTGACCCATTTTGGTTCTGAATCTGCTGGGTTGTGTTTCAAACGGAGACCTTTGGCAACACCGACACTGACGCCAATGTTTCTCCTCCTGATTGGGTCTTATCGGTCACGACGTTTCGTTCTGAGACTAAAGCTACTAGCGTTACCATGGTAACTACCAGCAGTGGGCGGAGTCTCCCCGCTGCCTCCTGTTTATGTCCAGTATACCAGAATGTTGATGAGATATGAGGTTTGGGCGTGTTCGTTCAAACAGAGATTAGTTCTTCTACTGGAGATAGAAACACTTACTCAAACGCTTAAAAAACCAAAACGTAGCGATGTAAAGAACTAGAACAGAGCAGGATTGTTATGCAGAAACACGTTTTATGAGGCAGTGAGTTTTCTTCCACTAAAAAACAAACCCAGTGGAGTCAAAGCTCCACAGAGTCTGCACCATGTCTCTGAACTGATGGTCTGTGTTTACCTTCCTGTAACTCACACTTCAATTCCCTCCTGACACCCGTCCTCTCTTCTCATCCTCGTACGGTTATTACTGCACCTTCTCTTCTATCTTCACCTTTTCTTCCTGTCTCAAATATTTGCGCCCCTTTTCCATTCCTGCGCTTCCTCCTCTTCCTTTTATTAAATCTCTACCCGCACCCTTTTCCTCTCCTCTCATTTCCTGGACTTAAATCCCATCATTCCTCCATCCTCCATCCTCCAAATCATCTTAATCTTTGTCTCCCTAATCTCCCGCAATATTGTCGCCTACCTTTTCTTAGGGCTGTGCAATTAATGAAAAATTACGATTTACGATTTTGGCTCGTGACGATCCCAAAAACACTGTAATCGAGAAAAAAGATTATTTAGCATGCTACGTTTTGGTTAACCCTTCCTTTTACAGCCCCTTTATTACCAAGTATTTACCTGTTAATTACATGGTAATACTATTACATAATTAGGTAACTACCACTGGTAATAAGTAGGTAATTACAGAGAAACTACAGCCGTAGTACGAGGTAAAACTTCAAGTATTACTCAATGCAACAAATTACTGTGTAGTTCTGACCGGTGGACTGTGCAGGGCTGTAGTCTGTGTGTGTGTGTGTGTGTGTGTGTGTGTGTGTGTGTGTGTGTGTGTGTGTCACGGCTGTAGTCAAGTCCACCTTTTGTCGAGTCCAAGACAAGTCCAAGACCAGGTCTAGTTGAGACCAAATGAGAGATAGTCAATACCGAGACAAAAAAAAAAAAGAATCCTCTTCAAGACCACTCACTTACCTGTAAATTCACAATTGATGTGATGCGAGACACATTCAGGGTCCTATCTTACACCCGGCGCAGCACAGCCCAAAGCCCGACCCAAGTGTCTTCGCTAGTTTAAGACCGACCCAGTTGTCAGTTTCCCGTTCAGCGCCCACGTCGTTTAAATAACAAATGCACCTGCGTCCATCTGTGGCCCATGGGCGTGCTGGTCTTACAGTGAGGTGTGTTCAGGTGCATTCTGGGCGTGCTGGTCTTACAGGGAGGTGTGTTCAGGTGCATTCTGGGCGTGCTGGTCTTACAGGGAGGTGTGTTCAGGTGCATTCTGGGCGTGCTGGTCTTACAGGGAGGTGTGTTCAGGTGCATTCTGGGCGTGCTGGTCTTACAGGGAGGTGTGTTCAGGTGCATTCTGGGCGTGCTGGTCTTACAGTGAGGTGTGTTCAGGTGCATTCTGGGCGTGCTGGTCTTACAGGGAGGTGTGTTCAGGTGCATTCTGGGCGTGCTGGTCTTACAGTGAGGTGTGTTCAGGTGCATTCTGGGCATGCTGGTCTTACAGGGAGGTGTGTTCAGGTGCATTCTGGGCGTGCTGGTCTTACAGTGAGGTGTGTTCAGGTGCATTCTGGGCGTGCTGGTCTTACAGGGAGGTGTGTTCAGGTGCATTCTGGGCGTGCTGGTCTTACAGGGAGGTGTGTTCAGGTGCATTCTGGGCATATTGCTATCTTGAGGCAGCGGGAAGTGATCGTGCCATTGACCAACAAACGCACACACATGCAGAAGATTACTAATACAAATATTACGGTGCAAATCCTCCATCATAATAGCAATGCTCCAAGGTCCAAACGCGCCTGGCTTTTAAAGGGAATGGGAGATGATCTCTGATTGGTTTATTTCATGATGGACAGGTTGGACAGTTCTTCATAAGTACTGAAGTACTGGGAATGTTGTAGATGTGTTCACAATTTACTCAGTACGTAAGCGTGTGTGTGTGTGTGTGTGTGGAAGGGAAATGTCACAGTTGAAGGTGTTTTCACTGTTGATTTGTTTCTTTGTTTTTTAACTTCATTAAATGCAACATCTTCTCCAGTAGTATATGAGTAATCATGTTAAGTAATCGTGATTAATTTCTCCGTAATCGAGCAGCCTCTCCCCCAGCCTCTTTCTCCCTCCCCTCCTTTCCTAAAAGAAACTTTGATTTCCTATTATAATACGTTTA